>NW_027015440.1:149570-293046 GCF_036934945.1 Oncorhynchus masou masou
GAGGAGAGTGAGTGACAACCAGCCAGTCTGAGAGAGGAGAGTGAGTGACAACCAGCCAGTCAGAGAGAGGAGAGTAAGTGACAACCAGCCAGTCAGAGAGAGGAGAGTGAGTGACAACCAGCAAGTCAGAGAGAGGAGAGTGAGTGATAACCAGCCAGTCAGAGACAGGAGAGTGAGTGACAACCAGCCAGTCAGTCAGTGACAGGAGAGTGAGTGACAACCAGCCAGTCAGAGACAGGAGAGTGAGTGACAACCAGCCAGTCAGAGAGAGGAGAGTGAGTGACAACCAGCCTGTCAGAGAGAGGAGAGTGAGTGACAACCAGCCAATCAGAGACAGGAGAGTGAGTGACAACCAGCCAGTCAGGGACAGGAGAGTGAGTGACAACCAGCCAGTCAGAGAAAGGAGAGTGAGTGACAACCAGCCAGTCAGGGACAGGAGAGTGAGTGACAACCAGCCAGTCAGAGACAGGAGAGTGAGTGACAACCAGCCAGTCAGAGACAGGAGAGTGAGTGACAACCAGCCAGTCAGAGAGAGGAGAGTGAGTGACAACCAGCCAGTCAGAGAGAGGAGAGTGAGTGACAACCAGCCAGTCAGAGACAAGAGTGAGTCGTTAGCATGAAGCCATCTTGAACATCGATAGCAGGCTAAATTACACACACACACACACACACACACACACACACACACACACACACACACACACACACGATAGCAGGTTAAATTAGGCCACATGAATCCCGCCTGCAGACAGTCGAGCGCAGCCTCTAGAGCAGAACTCATTTACACACAGCTACAAATAAGATCCAGTGTTGGCAAAGCCCAATTCATTCTTTCTGCTTGATTCTATTCAAATTTTGATGAGATGTTAAATTTGAAGATAATTGAATTAGACTCACTGATTGGACTACTTTGGCAAGTTTGAGCACACACACACGCACACACACACACACACACACACACACACACACACACACACACACACGTAAGAGAACACAGAGGCATACACACACACACACACACACACACACACACACACACACACACACACACACACACACACACACACACACACACAGCCTTCCCTGCTGAATTATGCATAGTTGTATCAGTTCTCCGGATAATGTAATGCTTCTACGTGGTATGTGTGTGAGTTTTCTGGCGTTGCCTAGGGATATTCTCCACCAATGTGAATTTCATTTATTCACATTCAGATTCTCTGCTGTTTTCAAACAATTGAAATGGTAATATCTGATGCCTGTTCTCTAGTTTAAAAAAAAACCCACGATGTGTGTTTGGTGAATTCATTTAACGCTACTCGACCTCCACAGTTTAGCTTACACTCACATTACTCTGTCTCTGTACGCGCAATATGTTCTTGTCGTTTCAAAGAGACATTTCTCAAACTACAGAGTCTGAACTAGTTTACGAGCAATCACTAACTTACGTACCAAATCCTAACTTAGTGTTTACGGAGAAAGGAGAGGGGAAAAGTCCAGGTACCATTCACAGCATCTATAATATACACTGACTGGACAAAACATTAGGAACACCTGTTCTTTCCGTGACGTAGACTGACCAGGTGAATCTAGGGAGAAGCTATGATCCTTTTGATGTCACTTGTTAAATCCACTTCAATCAGCATAGATGAAGGGGAGGAGACGGGTTAAAGAAGGAGTTTTACGCCTTGAGACATGGGTTGTGTGTGTGAGCCATTCAGAGGGTGAATGGACAAGACAAAAGATTTAAGTGCGTTTGAACGGGGTATGGTAGTAGGTGCCAGGCGCACCGGTTTGTTTCAAGAACTGCAACGTTGCTGGGTTTTTCTCACTCAACAGTTTCCCCGTGTGTATCAAGAATAGTCCACCACTCAAAGGACATCCAGACAACTTGACACAACTGTGAGAAGCATTGGAGTCAACATGGACCAGCATTCATGTGGAACGCTTTCGACACCTTGTAGAGTCCCTGCCCCGACGAACTGAGGCTGTTCAGAGAGGCTGTTCAGAGGGGGCTGGTGCAACACAATATTAGGAAGGTGTTCTTAATGTTTGGTATACTCAGTGTAGGTCCACCCACACAGACAGTGTGGTGAAGAAGGCACAACAGCGCCTCTTCAACCTCAGGAGGCTGAAGAAATTTGGCTTGTCACCCAAAACCCTGGCAAACCTCTACAGATGAACAATCGAGAGCATCCTGGCGGGCTGTATCACCGCCTGGTACGGCAACTGCTCCGCCCTCAACCGCCAGGCTCTCCAGAGGGTGCTGAGGTCTGCACAACGCATCACCGGGGGCAAACTACCTGCCCTCCATGACACCTACACCACCCGATGTCACAGGAAGGCCATAAAGATCATCAAGGACAACAACCACCCGAGCCACTGCCTGTTCACCCCACTATCATCTGGAAAGTGAGGTCAGTACAGGTGCATCAAAGCAGGGACCGAGAGACTGAAAAACAGCTTCTATCTCAAGGCCATCAGGCTGTTAAACAGCCATCACTAACTCAGGGAGGCTGCTGCCAACATGGAGGCCCCATCACTGGCCACTTTAATAAATGGATCACTAGTCACTTTAAATAATGCCACTTTAATAATGTTTACATATCTTACATTACTGATATCATATCTGTACTGTACATTATACCACCTTACATTACTCACATCATGTCTGTACTGTACATTATACCATCTACTGCACCTTGCCTCTATGCCACTCAGCCATCACTCATCCATATATTTATATGTACATATTCTCATTCACCCCTTTAGATATGTGTGTATTAGGTAGTTGTTGGGGAATTGTTAGATTACATGTTAGATATTACTGCACTCGCATTAACATCTACTAACCACGTGCATGTGACCAATGAAATTAGATTTGAAGATTTGCACAAATGTGTCATGTGCATGTGCATCCCAAACTAGGCTTCAGTCCTAAGCAATTCAACAGTAGTTACCCGATGGATGGTTGTGTAAAAACAGTAGGCTCTCTGTTTAAAGCAGCGATGGTAACATGAATGAGATGTACAACGTGGGCAGTATACTGAAGCAGCAGTCAGGAGATAAACACACTCACACAGGCCTTGTGACAGAGATGTACCACCCATCTGTTGAGCTGAGCTACTGTTGAACTGAGTTACTGTTTAACTGAGTTACTGTTGAGCTGAGTTACTGTTTAACTGAGTTACTGTTGAGCTGAGTTACTGTTTAACTGAGTTACTGTTGAGCTGAGTTACTGTTGAGCTGAGTTACTGTTGAGCTGATTTACTGTTGAACAGAGTTACTGTTGAACTGAGTTACTGTTGAACTGAGTTACTGTTTAACTGAGTTACTGTTGAGCTGAGTTACTGTTGAGCTGAGTTACTGTTGAACTGAGTTACTGTTGAACTGAGTTACTGTTTAACTGAGTTACTGTTGAGCTGAGTTACTGTTTAACTGAGTTACTGTTGAGCTGAGTTACTGTTGAACTGAGCTACTGTTGAACTGAGTTACTGTTGAGCTGAGTTACTGTTGAGCTGAGTTACTGTTGAACTGAGTTACTCCAGGCCTTGTGACAGAGATGTACCACCCATCTGTTGAACTGAGTTACTGTTGAGCTGAGTTACTGTTGAACTGAGTTACTGTTGAACTGAGTTACTGTTGAACTGAGTTACTGTTGAGCTGAGTTACTGTTGAGCTGAGTTACTGTTGAACTGAGTTACTGTTGAGCTGATTTACTGTTGAACTGAGTTACTGTTGAGCTGAGTTACTGTTGAGCTGAGTTACTGTTGAGCTGAGTTACTGTTGAACTGAGTTACTGTTGAGCTGAGTTACTGTTGAACTGAGTTACTGTTGAACTGAGTTACTCCAGGCCTTGCGACAGAGATGTATCACCCATCTGTTGAGCTGAGTTACTGTTGAACTGAGTTACTGTTGAGCTGAGTTACTGTTGAGCTGAGTTACTGTTGAACTGAGTTACTGTTGAGCTGATTTACTGTTGAACTGAGTTACTGTTGAGCTGAGTTACTGTTGAGCTGAGTTACTGTTGAGCTGAGTTACTGTTGAACTGAGTTACTGTTGAGCTGAGTTACTCCAGACCTTGTGACAGTTGTACCACCCATCTGTTGAGCTGAGTTACCCCAGTGCATGTGAGCAGAGCAGCGCACGATGGAGACTCAGCAGGGCCCACTCCTAACTACTAACCATGATGCACTGCTCTGTGTGTGAGATTTATTTCTCTTTATTGCTTAAAAGTCATACTTTCTCTCTCACAGAGAAGGAACAAAAATACCCCCCCCCCCTGACCATAGCCCCCCACTGGGAGTGAACAGAGAAAGACAACAGTAGGTTATGTTTTAATGCTCTCCCCAGTGACACTCAACTAGCAGATGTTGTTTCCTCCTTCAACAGACTGTCATCATCTAAATCACTGTCTACCTCTTCTCTGAGATAAACAGAATCCGATTCCCTATATAGTGTTCACTAGTTTAGACCTGTACCCATAGAGCACAATGTTGGGAACAGGATTCCATTCAGAACGCTGGGCCCGTCTGTGTTTACCTCAGAGAAGAGTGAGACAAGTTATGTGTTTACCTCAGAGAAGAGTGAGACAAGTTATGTGTTTATCTCAGAGAAGAGGGAGACAAGTTCTGTGTTTACCTCAGAGAAGAGGGAGACAAGTTCTGTGTTTACCTCAGAGAAGAGGGAGACAAGTTCTGTGTTTACCTCAGAGAAGAGGGAGACCAGTTCTGTGTTTACCTCAGAGAAGAGGGAGACAAGTTCTGTGTTTATCTCAGAGAAGAGGGAGACAAGTTCTGTGTTTATCTCAGAGAAGAGGGAGACCAGTTCTGTGTTTACCTCAGAGGAGAGGGAGACCAGTTCTGTGTTTACCTCAGAGAAGAGGGAGACAAGTTCTGTGTTTATCTCAGAGAAGAGGGAGACCAGTTCTGTGTTTACCTCAGAGAAGAGGGAGACAAGTTCTGTGTTTATCTCAGAGAAGAGGGAGACCAGTTCTGTGTTTACCTCAGAGAAGAGGGAGACAAGTTCTGTGTTTATCTCAGAGAAGAGGGAGACAAGTTCTGTGTTTACCTCAGAGAAGAGGGAGACAAGTTCTGTGTTTACCTCAGAGAAGAGGGAGACAAGTTCTATGTTTACCTCAGAGAATAGGGAGACAAGTTCTGTGTTTGTCTCAGAGAAGAGGGAGACAAGTGAGGCGTCTTAGGAAGACACTGCTATGAAACAACATTCCTGTGTGTCCTCTTCAGCCACGGCAAGGTCTCAACCACACACACACACACACACACACACACACACACACACACAAACTAACTAGGGACGTTTTGAAGGAACGGTCCACGAAACCAGACATTTGCAAAGGTCCACCAACTGGAACTTTAAAAGAGGAGAGATCCACGAAAGCCAGACATTTCGTCATTAATCACAAAAAAATCCCTCGACTGTAGAAACATTTTTTATTCGTTTGGCACAGCAGACACGATCTGTTCCTGTCTTCCACCCTCGGAAACAGGGAAGGAGGGAAGACGGTCCCGCTCTACATAGTTCCTGGGAAGGTAATGAGAGGAACTGAATGATACTCAGCCTGTCAGGTTGGTGGACACACACACACCAGGGAGTCTGATGTAGGCAGCGACAGGAGATCTGTCACTATGGGTGGCCCCTTTAAAGGCTCTGATGAGTTCATTACAGTATGTTTAGGCAGTGTGAGTGTGTGTGGCCCAGGCCTAATTGGCTAGTATTCATTATCATTTACAGAACCCCCCCCCTGCCACCCCATCCATCCAGTACACACCAGGGTTGCACCACCTCCACAGTCCTTCCTGGCCAATTACAGAGGGGAAAACCATGGACAGGTCTCTACTACTGACAGAACCCAGGTTATAATGAGGCCCTGCTCAGCGGTGTGTGTGTGTCAAGCTGTGTGTGTCTGTGTCTGTGTGTGTGTCTGTGTCTGTGTGTGTGTGTGTGTGTGTGTGTATGTGTGTGTGTGTGTGTGTGTGTGTGTGTGTGTGTGTCAAGGTGTGTGTGTCAAGCTGTGTGTGTCTGTGTGTGTGTGTCTGTGTGTGTGTGTGTGTGTGTGTGTGTGTGTGTGTGTGTGTGTGTGTGTGTGTGTGTGTGTGTGTGTGTGTGTGTCAAGGTGTGTGTGTGTGTCAAGGTGTGTGTGTCAAGGTGTGTGTGTGTCAAGGTGTGTGTGTCAAGGTGTGTGTGTCAAGGTGGGTGTGTGTGTCAAGGTGTCAAGGTGTGTGTACATACGTGTGCGAAACAAATAAGAAGCAAGCACGTGCTGGAGACAGCAGGCAACCCTCTGGTGTTTAAAGGCCTTTCCAGTTTTCATATTGCTGACAGATGGACATGCCAGAGAACAGCTCAATACCTGATGGCTCAGTCACACAGAGTGTAGTCGTGATCGATATACCTTACATGTACTGTAGTCTACAGCATCATCTCTGAAGGGAACTCTAGGCTGTGTTTCAGATGACAGGAACTATAGGGCTCTGGCCAAAAGTAGTGCACTGTATAGGGAATATAATGCGATTTGGAACACAGTACTAAATCGTGAAAATACTCTCTTTAGGGATAAAGACTTGGGTAAATTCCCTGGAAGAAATTACTCCACATTTTCTGTCCAAAAAGATTAGTAATGGTTGGACATACTCCATTGAGACATTTACAAGTTCTGAAATTTAGTCTGACAAATTGTGGCTTTAAGACGAATCAATCCTGTGGATTGTCAAATGGTTTCTTACTGTATCTTCCATCAGGAGTGTGGTAGAGAGGATTGAGATTAGGTGTTTGTGTGTCTCAGTTTACACTGGGGCCTGTGTGTCAGAACAGCCTGGAGGAAAAGCTTTGTAGCAGGCTGGAACAGCCTGAGGCAGACTGACTCACTGTGAGGGTTTCAGTGGTTTTGCATCTCTAATGGCACCCTACTGTATGCCCTACGTAGTGCACTACTTTTGAACAGGGCCCATAGGGTTCTGTTAAAAAGTAGTGCACTACGTAGCGAATAGGGAGCCATTTGGGATGTAGTTCCTGAATCATTTGAGCAGGGCTTGTGTCTCTTCTTTCAGAATATCTAAAGAACGTGATGGATATGTTATGTGGTTTGTGATGGATATGTTATGTGGTATGTGATGGATATGTTATGTGGTATGTGATGGATACGTTATGTGGTATGTGATGGATACGTTATGTGGTATGTGATGGATACGTTATGTGGTATGTGATGGATATGTTATGTGGTATGTGATGGATATGTTATGTGGTTTGTGATGGATACGTTATGTGGTGGATATGTTATGTGGTATGTGATGGATATGTTATGTGGTATGTGATGGATACGTTATGTGGTATGTGATGGATACGTTATGTGGTATGTGATGGATATGTTATGTGGTATGTGATGGATATGTTATGTGGTTTGTGATGGATACGTTATGTGGTATGTGATGGATATGTTATGTGGTATGTGATGGATATGTTATGTGGTATGTGATAGATACGTTATGTGGTATGTGATGGATACGCTATGTGATGGATACGTTACGTGGGCTGTGATGGATACGCTATGTGATGGATACGTTATGTGATGGATACGTTATGTGGTATGTGATGGATACGCTATGTGATGGATACGTTATGTGGTATGTGATGGATACGTTATGTGGTATGTGATGGATACGCTATGTGATGGATACGTTATGTGGTATGTGATGGATACGATATGTGATGGATACGTTATGTGATGGATACGTTATGTGATGGATACGTTATGTGATGGATACGTTATGTGATGGATACGTTATATGGTATGTGATGGATACGTTATGTGGGATGTGATGGATACGTTATGTAATGGATACGTCATGTGGTATGTGATGGATACGTTATGTGATGGATACGATATGTGATGGATACGATATGTGATGGATACGTTATGTGATGGATACGTTATGTGATGGATACAATATGTGATGGATACGTTATGTGATGGATCGTTATGTGATGGATCGATATGTGATGGATCGTTATGTGATGGATCGTTATGTGATGGATACGATATGTGATGGATCGTTATGTGATGGATCGTTATGTGATGGATACGATATGTGATGGATATGTTATGTGGGTTGTGATGGATATGTTATGTGATGGATACGATATGTGATGGATACGATATGTGATGGATACGATATGTGATGGATACGTTATGTGATGGATACGATATGTGATGGATACGATATGTGATGGATACGATATGTGATGGATACGATATGTGATGGATACGATATGTGATGGATACGTTATGTGATGGATACGATATGTGATGGATACATTATGTGATGGATACGTTATGTGATGGATACAATATGTGATGGATATGTTATGTGGGATGTGATGGATACGTTATGTGATGGATACGATATGTGATGGATACGATATGTGATGGATACGATATGTGATGGATTCGTTATGTGATGGATACGATATGTGATGGATACGTTATGTGATGGATACGTTATGTGATGGATCGATATGTGATGGATCGTTATGTGATGGATCGATATGTGATGGATACGTTATGTGATGGATACGTTATGTGATGGATACGTTATGTGATGGATACGATATGTGATGGATACGTTATGTGGGATGTGATGGATACGATATGTGATGGATACGATATGTGATGGATACGTTATGTGATGGATACGTTATGTGATGGATACGTTATGTGATGGATACGATATGTGATGGATACGATATGTGATGGATATGTTATGTGATGGATACGTTATGTGATGGATACGGTATGTGATGGATACGATATGTGATGGATACGATATGTGATGGATACGTTATGTGATGGATACGTTATGTGATGGATACAATATGTGATGGATACGTTATGTGATGGATACGTTATGTGATGGATACGATATGTGATGGATACGTTATGTGATGGATACGTTATGTGATGGATACAATATGTGATGGATATGTTATGTGGGTTGTGATGGATATGTTATGTGATGGATACGATATGTGATGGATACGATATGTGATGGATACGATATGTGATGGATACGTTATGTGATGGATACGATATGTGATGGATACGTTATGTGATGGATACGATATGTGATGGATACGTAATGTGATGGATACGACATGTGATGGATACGACATGTGATGGATACGATATGTGATGGATACGTTATGTGATGGATACGTTATGTGATGGATACGTTATGCGATGGATACGTTATGTGATGGATACGTTATGTGATGGATACGGTATGTGATGGATACGATATGTGATGGATACGTTATGTGATGGATACGTTATGTGATGGTTACGTTATGTGATGGTTATGTTATGTGGGATGTGATGCATACGTTATGTGGTATGTGATGGATACGCTATGTAATGGATACATTATGTGATGGATACGTTATGTGATGGATACGATATGTGATGGATACGACATGTGATGGATACGTTATGTAATGGATACGACATGTGATGGATACGATATGTGATGGATACGATGTGATGGATACGTTATGTGATGGATACGTTATGTGATGGATACGTTATGTGATGGTTATGTTATGTGGGATGTGATGGATACGTTATGTGGTATGTGATGGATACGTTATGTGATGGTTATGTTATGTGGGATGTGATGGATATGTTATGTGATGGATACGATATGTGATGGATACGTTATGTGATGGATACGTTATGTGATGGATACGTTATGTGATGGATACGTTATGTGGGATGTGATGCATACGTTATGTGGTTTGTGATGGATACGCTATGTAATGGATACATTATGTGATGGATATGTTATGTGATGGATACGATATGTGATGGATACGATATGTGATAGATACGTTATGTAATGGATACGACATGTGATGGATACGATATGTGATGGATACGATATGTGATGGATACGTTATGTGATGGATACGTTATGTGATGGATACGTTATGTGATGGATACGTTATGTGATGGATACGTTATGTGATGGTTATGTTATGTGGGATGTGATGGATACGTTATGTGGTATGTGATGGATACGTTATGTGATGGTTATGTTATGTGGGATGTGATGGATATGTTATGTGATGGGTACGATATGTGATGGATACGTTATGTGATGGATACGTTATGTGATGGATACGTTATGTGATGGATACGTTATGTGATGGATATGTTATGTGATGGTTATGTTTTGTGGGATGTGATGGATATGTTATGTGATGGAATGATGGTTACATTATGTGACTTCAGAGACAAGCCCTTTTAACCAAAGAGAGAGTGATAAGAGAAGCCCTATTCACTAAAGGCAGACTCATTACAATGAATAAAATAAACTATCCCCAACAACATTATACACATACAGAGCTCTCACATGTTCAGCTTGAATTGTTCTACCTCGTTCTACTGTATAACCCAGAATGAACTGTTCTACCTAGTTCTACTGTATAACCCAGAATGAACTGTTCTACCTAGATCTACTGTATAACCCAGAATGAACTGTTCTACCTAGTTCTACTGTATAACCCAGAATGAATTGTTCTGCCTAGTTCTACTGTATAACCCAGAATGAACTGTTCTACCTAGTTCTACTGCATAACCCAGAATGAACTGTTCTACTGTATAACCCAGAATGAATTGTTCTACCTAGTTCTACTGCATAACCCAGAATGAATTGTTCTACCTAGTTCTACTGTATAACCCAGAATGAACTGTTCTACCTAGTTCTACTGTATAACCCAGAATGAACTGTTCTACCTAGATCTACTGTATAACCCAGAATGAACTGTTCTACCTAGTTCTACTGTATAACCCAGAATGAACTGTTCTACCTAGATCTACTGTATAACCCAGAATGAACTGTTCTACCTAGATCTACTGTATAACCCAGAATGAATTGTTCTGCCTAGTTCTACTGTATAACCCAGAATGAATTGTTCTGCCTAGTTCTACTGTATAACCCAGAATGAGCTGTTCTACTGTATAACCCAGAATGAATTGTTCTACCTAGTTCTACTGTATAACCCAGAATGAATTGTTCTGCCTAGTTCTACTGTATAACCCAGAATGAATTGTTCTGCCTAGTTCTACTGTATAACCCAGAATGAACTGTTCTACTGTATAACCCAGAATGAATTGTTCTACCTAGTTCTACTGTATAACCCAGAATGAATTGTTCTGCCTAGTTCTACTGTATAACCCAGAATGAATTGTTCTGCCTAGTTCTACTGTATAACCCAGAATGAACTGTTCTACTGTATAACCCAGAATGAATTGTTCTACCTAGTTCTACTGTATAACCCAGAATGAATTGTTCTGCCTAGTTCTACTGTATAACCCAGAATGAACTGTTCTACTGTATAACCCAGAATGAATTGTTCTACCTAGTTCTACTGTATAACCCAGAATGAATTGTTCTACCTAGTTCTACTGTATAACCCAGAATGAATTGTTCTGCCTAGTTCTACTGTATAACCCAGAATGAATTGTTCTACCTAGTTCTACTGTATAACCCAGAATGAATTGTTCTACCTAGTTCTACTGTATAACCCAGAATGAACTGTTCTACCTAGTTCTACTGTATAACCCAGAATGAACTGTTCTACTGTATAACCCAGAATGAATTGTTCTGCCTAGTTCTACACTATAACCCAGAATGAATTGTTCTGCCTAGTTCTACTGTATAACCCAGAATGAATTGTTCTGCCTAGTTCTACTGTATAACCCAGAATGAACTGTTCTGCCTAGTTCTACTGTATAACCCAGAATGAACTGTTCTGCCTAGTTCTACTGTATAACCCAGAATGAACTGTTCTACCTAGTTCTACACTATAACCCAGAATGAATTGTTCTGCCTAGTTCTACTGTATAACCCAGAATGAATTGTTCTGCCTAGTTCTACTGTATAACCCAGAATGAACTGTTCTGCCTAGTTCTACTGTATAACCCAGAATGAACTGTTCTACCTAGTTCTACACTATAACCCAGAATGAACTGTTCTACCTAGATCTACTGTATAACCCAGAATGAATTGTTCTGCCTAGTTCTACTGTATAACCCAGAATGAACTGTTCTACCTAGTTCTACACTATAACCCAGAATGAACTGTTCTACCTAGATCTACTGTATAACCCAGAATGAATTGTTCTGCCTAGTTCTACTGTATAACCCAGAATGAACTGTTCTACCTAGATCTACTGTATAACCCAGAATGAACTGTTCTACCTAGTTCTACACTATAACCCAGAATGAACTGTTCTACCTAGATCTACTGTATAACCCAGAATGAATTGTTCTGCCTAGTTCTACTGTATAACCCAGAATGAACTGTTCTACCTAGATCTACTGTATAACCCAGAATGAATTGTTCTGCCTAGTTCTACACTATAACCCAGAATGAACTGTTCTACCTAGTTCTACTGTATAACCCAGAATGAACTGTTCTACCTAGTTCTACTGTATAACCCAGAATGAACTGTTCTACTGTATAACCCAGAATGAATTGTTCTGCCTAGTTCTACACTATAACCCAGAATGAATTGTTCTGCCTAGTTCTACTGTATAACCCAGAATGAATTGTTCTGCCTAGTTCTACTGTATAACCCAGAATGAACTGTTCTGCCTAGTTCTACTGTATAACCCAGAATGAACTGTTCTGCCTAGTTCTACTGTATAACCCAGAATGAACTGTTCTACCTAGTTCTACACTATAACCCAGAATGAATTGTTCTGCCTAGTTCTACTGTATAACCCAGAATGAATTGTTCTGCCTAGTTCTACTGTATAACCCAGAATGAACTGTTCTGCCTAGTTCTACTGTATAACCCAGAATGAACTGTTCTACCTAGTTCTACACTATAACCCAGAATGAACTGTTCTACCTAGATCTACTGTATAACCCAGAATGAATTGTTCTGCCTAGTTCTACTGTATAACCCAGAATGAACTGTTCTACCTAGTTCTACACTATAACCCAGAATGAACTGTTCTACCTAGATCTACTGTATAACCCAGAATGAATTGTTCTGCCTAGTTCTACTGTATAACCCAGAATGAACTGTTCTACCTAGATCTACTGTATAACCCAGAATGAACTGTTCTACCTAGTTCTACACTATAACCCAGAATGAACTGTTCTACCTAGATCTACTGTATAACCCAGAATGAATTGTTCTGCCTAGTTCTACTGTATAACCCAGAATGAACTGTTCTACCTAGATCTACTGTATAACCCAGAATGAATTGTTCTGCCTAGTTCTACACTATAACCCAGAATGAACTGTTCTACCTAGTTCTACTGTATAACCCAGAATGAACTGTTCTACCTAGTTCTACTGTATAACCCAGAATGAACTGTTCTACCTAGATCTACTGTATAACCCAGAATGAATTGTTCTGCCTAGTTCTACTGTATAACCCAGAATGAATTGTTCTGCCTAGTTCTACTGTATAACCCAGAATGAATTGTTCTACCTAGTTCTACTGTATAACCCAGAATGAATTGCTCTGCCTAATGCTATTGTATAACCCAGAATGAACTCTTCTACCTAGTTCTACTGTATAACCCAGAATGAACTGTTCTACCTAGTTCTACTGTATAACCCAGAATGAATTGTTCTGCCTAGTTCTACACTATAACCCAGAATGAATTGTTCTGCCTAGTTCTACTGTATAACCCAGAATGAACTGTTCTACCTAGTTCTACTGTATAACCCAGAATGAATTGTTCTGCCTAGTTCTACTGTATAACCCAGAATGAATTGTTCTGCCTAGTTCTACTGTATAACCCAGAATGAATTGTTCTACCTAGTTCTACTGTATAACCCAGAATGAATTGCTCTGCCTAATGCTATTGTATAACCCAGAATGAACTCTTCTACCTAGTTCTACTGTATAACCCAGAATGAACTGTTCTACCTAGTTCTACTGTATAACCCAGAATGAATTGTTCTGCCTAGTTCTACACTATAACCCAGAATGAATTGTTCTGCCTAGTTCTACTGTATAACCCAGAATGAACTGTTCTACCTAGTTCTACTGTATAACCCAGAATGAACTGTTCTACCTAGATCTACTTTATAACCCAGAATGAACTGTTCTACCTAGTTCTACTGTATAACCCAGAATGAATTGTTCTGCCTAGTTCTACACTATAACCCAGAATGAACTGTTCTACCTAGTTCTACTGTATAACCCAGAATGAATTGTTCTGCCTAATGCTATTGTATAACCCAGAATGAACTGTTCTACCTAGTTCTACTGTATAACCCAGAATGAACTGTTCTACCTAGTTCTACTGTATAACCCAGAATGAACTGTTCTACCTAGTTCTACTGTATAACCCAGAATGAATTGTTCTGCCTAGTTCTACACTATAACCCAGAATGAATTGTTCTGCCTAGTTCTACTGTATAACCCAGAATGAATTGTTCTACCTAGTTCTACTGTATAACCCAGAATGAACTGTTCTACCTAGTTCTACTGTATAACCCAGAATGAATTGTTCTACCTAGATCTACTGTATAACCCAGAATGAACTGTTCTACCTAGTTCTACTGTATAACCCAGAATGAACTGTTCTGCCTAGTTCTACACTATAACCCAGAATGAACTGTTCTACCTAGTTCTACTGTATAACCCAAAATGAATTGTTCTGCCTAATGCTATTGTATAACCCAGAAGAGAAGCAAAATGTTTTCTTATATCACATTGTGAGGAAGATATCTTTGCGCAGTAAATGCCTTCAACAAACACAGTGTGTATAATTAGACCCTAATTAAAAAGCAAAATATGCTAAATATGTGTCATCACATTCAAAAGCACAGCAGCACAGCAGTGGTTTATACAGGTCAGATTATACAGTACTATTTATCTATTTTATACAGGTCAGATTATACAGTACTATTTATCTATTCTATACAGGTCAGATTATACAGCATTAATAATCTATTCTATACAGGTCAGATTATACAGCATTAATAATGTATTTTATACAGGTCAGATTATACAGTACCATTTATCTATTCTATACATGTCAGATTATACAGCATTAATAATGTATTTTATACAGGTCAGATTATACAGTACTATTTATCTATTCTATACATGTCAGATTATACAGCATTAATAATCTATTCTATACAGGTCAGATTATACAGCATTAATATTCTATTCTATACAGGTCAGATTATACAGCATTAATAATCTATTCTATACAGGTCAGATTATACAGCATTAATAATCTATTCTATACAGGTCAGATTATACAGCATTAATAATCTATTTCATACAGGTCAGATTATACAGCATTAATATTCTATTCTATACAGGTCAGATTATAAAGCATTAATATTCTATTTCATACAGGTCAGATTATACAGCATTAATAATCTATTTTATACAGGTCAGATTATACAGCATTAATATTCTATTTCATACAGGTCAGATTATACAGCATTAATATTCTATTTCATACAGGTCAGATTATACAGCATTAATATTCTATTTCATACAGGTCAGATTATACAGCATTAATAATCTATTCTATAGGGGTCAGATTATACAGTACAGTTTATTTATTCTATACAGGTTAGATTATACAGCATTAATAATCTATTCTATACAGGTCAGATTATACAGTACAGTTTATTTATTCTATACAGGTTAGATTATACAGCATTAATAATCTATTCTATACAGGTCAGATTATACAGCATTAATAATCTATTCTATACAGGTCAGATTATATAGCATTAATAATCTATTCTATACAGGTGAGATTCTACAGTACAGTTTATTTATTCTATACAGGTCAGATTATACAGCATTAATAATCTATTATATACAGGTCAGATTATACAGCATTAATAATCTATTCTATACAGGTCAGATTATACAGTACTATTTATCTATTTTATACAGGTCAGATTATACAGCATTAATCATCTATTCTATACAGGTCAGATTACAGCATTAATCATCTATTCTATACAGGTCAGATTACAGCATTAATCATCTATTCTATACAGGTCAGATTATACAGCATTCATATTCTATTTCATACAGGTCAGATTATACTGCATTAATAATCTATTTTATACAGGTCAGATTATACAGCATTACCAATCTATTCTATACAGGTCAGATTATACAGCATTAATATTCTATAATATACAGGTCAGATTATACAGCATTACCAATCTATTCTATACAGGTCAGATTACACAGCATTAATATTCTATAATATACTGGGCAGATTATATAGCATTAATAATCTATTTCATACAGGTCAGATTATAGAGCATTAATAATCTATTTTATACAGAATTAATCATCTATTCTATACAGGTCAGATTATACAGTACAGTTTATTTATTCTATACAGTTTAGCATTAATAACCTATTATTGTATTGTATTGTATAGTGTTTAGTATTGTATAGTATCTAGTATTGTATAGTGTCTAGTATTGTATACTGTCTAGTATTGTATAGTGTCTAGTATTGTATAGTGTCTGGTATTGTATAGTGTCTACCATCAGGTCTAGTATTGTATAGTGTCTAGTATTGTATAGTGTCTAGTATTGTATAGTGTCTAGTATTGTATAGTGTCTACCATCAGTTCTAGTATTGTATAGTGTCTAGTATTGTATAGTGTCTAGAATTGTATAGTGTATATTATTGTATAGTGTATATTATTGTATAGTGTCTACCATCAGGTCTAGTATTGTATAGTGTCTAGTATTGTATAGTGTCTAGAGTCTAGTATTATATAGTTTATATTATTGTATAGTGTCTAGTATTGTATAGTGTCTACTATTGTATAGTGTCTAGTATTGTATAGTGTCTAGTATTGTATAGTGTCTAGTATTGTATTGTGTCTGGTATTGTATAGTGTCTGGTATTGTAGAGTGTCTAGTATTGTATAGTATCTAGTATTGTATAGTGTCTAGTATTGTATAGTGCCTAGTATTGTATAGTGTCTACCATCAGGTTTAGTATTGTATAGTGTCTAGTATTGTATTGTGTCTGGTATTGTATAGTGTCTGGTATTGTATAGTGTTTAGTATTGTATAGTATCTAGTATTGTATAGTGTCTAGTATTGTATAGTGTATTGTATTGTATAGTGTCTAGTATTGTATAGTGTCTGGTATTGTATAGTGTCTACCATCAGGTCTAGTATTGTATAGTGTCTAGTATTGTATAGTGTCTAGTATTGTATAGTGTCTAGTGTCTAGTATTGTATAATGTCTAGTGTTTTATATTGTCTCGTGTTTAGTATTGTATAGTGTCTACCATCAGGTCTAGAATTGTATAATGTCTAGTATTGTATAGTGTCTAGTATTGTATAGTGTCTAGTATTGTATAGTTTTTAGTATTGTATAGTGTCTAGAATTGTATAGTGTCTAGTGTCTAGTATTGTACAGTGTCTAGTGTCTAGCATTGTATAGTGTCTAGAATTGTATAGTGTCTAGTGTCTAGTATTGTACAGTGTCTAGTGTCTAGCATTGTATAATGTCTAGTGTCTTATATTGTCTCGTGTCTAGTATTGTATAGTGTCTAGTATTGTATAGTGTCTAGTATTGTATAGTGTCTAGTATTGTATAGTGTCTAGTATTGTATAGTGTCTAGTGTCTAGTATTGTACAGTGTCTAGTGTCTAGCATTGTATAGTGTCTAGAATTGTATAGTGTCTAGTGTCTAGTATTGTACAGTGTCTAGTGTCTAGCATTGTATAATGTCTAGTGTCTTATATTGTCTCGTGTCTAGTATTGTATAGTGTCTAGTATTGTATAGTGTCTAGTATTGTATAGTGTCTAGTATTGTATAGTGTCTAGTATTGTATAGTGTCTAGTATTGTATAGTGTCTGGTATTGTATAGCGTCTAGTATTGTATAGTGTCTAGTATTGTATAGTGTCTAGTATTGTATAGTGTCTAGTATTTTAGTGTCTAGTGTCTAGTATCGTATAGTGTCTAGTATTGTATAGTGTCTAGTATTGTATAGTGTCTAGTGTCTAGTATTGTATAGTGTCTAGTGTCTGGTATGGTATAATGTCTAGTGTCTTATATTGTCTCGTGTCTAGTATTGTATAGTGTCTAGTATTGTATAGTGTCTAGTATTGTATAATGTCTAGTGTTTTATATTGTCTCGTGTTTAGTATTGTATAGTGTCTACCATCAGGTCTAGTATTGTATAATGTCTAGTATTGTATAGTGTCTAGAATTGTATAGTGTCTAGTGTCTAGTATTGTATAGTGTCTAGTGTCTGGTATGGTATAATGTCTAGTGTCTTATATTGTCTCGTGTCTAGTATTGTATAGTGTCTAGTATTGTATAATGTCTAGTGTTTTATATTGTCTCGTGTTTAGTATTGTATAGTGTCTACCATCAGGTCTAGTATTGTATAATGTCTAGTATTGTATAGTGTCTAGTATTGTATAGTGTCTAGAATTGTATAGTTTCTAGTGTCTAGTATTGTATAGTGTCTAGTGTCTGGTATGGTATAATGTCTAGTGTCTTATATTGTCTCGTGTCTAGTATTGTATAGTGTCTAGTATTGTATAGTGTCTAGTATTGTACAGCGTCTACCATCAGGTTTAGTATGGTATAGTGTCTAGTATTGTATAGTGTTTAGTATTGTATAGTATCTAGTATTGTATAGTGTCTAGTATTGTATAGTGTCTAGTATTGTATAGTGTCTAGTATTGTATAGTGTCTAGTATTGTATAGTGTCTAGTATTGTATAGTGTATAGATTTGTATAGTGTCTACCATCAGGTCTAGTATTGTATAGTGTCTAGTATTGTATAGTGTCTAGTATTGTATAGTGTCTAGTATTGTATAGTGTCTAGTATTGTATAGTGTCTAGTATTGTATAGTGTATAGATTTGTATAGTGTCTACCATCAGGTCTAGTATTGTATAGTGTCTAGTATTGTATAGTGTCTAGTATTGTATAGTGTCTAGTATTGTATAGTGTCTGGTATTGTAGAGTGTCTGGTATTGTATAGTGTCTAGTATTGTATAGTTTTTAGTATTGTATTGTGTCTAGTATTGTATAGTGTCTACCATCAGGTCTAGTATTGTATAGTGTCTAGTATTGTATAGTGTCTAGTATTGTATAGTGTCTAGTATTGTATAGTGTCTAGTATTGTATAGTGTCTGGTATTGTATAGTGTCTAGTATTGTATAGTGTCTAGTATTGTATAATGTCTAGTATTGTATAGTGTCTAGTATTGTATAGTGTCTAGTATTGTATAGTGTCTAGTATTGTATAGTGTCTAGTATTGTATAGTGTCTAGTGTCTAGTATTATATAGTGTCTAGTATTGTATAGTGTCTACCATCAGGTCTAGTATTGTATAGTGTCTGGTATTGTATAGTGTATGGTATTGTATAGTGTCTAGTATTGTATAGTGTCTAGTATTGTATAGTGTCTTGTATTGTATAGTGTCTAGTATTGTATAGTGTCTAGTTTTTTATAGTGTCTAGTGTCTAGTATTGTATAGTGTCTAGTGTCTAGTATTGTATAGTGTCTAGTATTGTATAGTGTCTAGTGTCTAGTATTGTATAGTGTCTAGTGTCTAGTATTGTATAATGTCTAGTGTCTTATATTGGCTCGTGTCTAGTATTGTATAGTGTCTAGTATTGTATAGTGTCTAGTATTGTATAGTGTCTAGTATTGTATAGTGTCTAGTGTCTAGTATTGTATAGTGTCTAGTATTGTATAGAGTCTAGTATTGTATAGTGTCTACCAGCAGGTCTAGTATTGTATAGTGTCTGGTATTGTATATTGTTTAGTATTGTATAGTGTCTAGTATTGTATAGTGTCTAGTATTGTATAGTGTCTGGTATTGTATAGAGTCTAGTATTGTATAGTGTCTAGTATTGTATAGTGTCTAGTATTGTATAGTGTCTAGTATTATATAGTGTATAGTATTGTATAGTGTCTGGTATTGTATAGTGTCTAGTATTGTATAGTGTCTGATATTATATAGTGTCTACCATCAGTGTGTAATGTATATGTTTATGGCTCCATACAGTAAAATGTATCCATGGTTATCTGCACCAGTGTGCCTGTCTAGATAGTCCTAGTTCTATTCTATTGTGAGAATCTGTTCCCATCCACCATAGAAGACAGTTGATGAGCCTCTCTTGTATTGTATTAAGTGTATCACTATCATAATGGTTACAATACACACCCAGAACCAAGCACCTAAGTATGTCTGTATCCACTACTGAACAACACAAGGTGTAGCTTTCTTCCTCCATACAAGTAAAACTGGAGATGAGCTTCCATTTCAACAGCAAATCAAACTCAGTCACATCAAATGTGAATGGCTGTCTGTTCGTCAGCAGTTCCCGTCTCATCTTAACTGCCATTAGAAGTAACACTCTGGCTTTAGATAACCTCAATGTGACAATGCTGAGAAGTTGCAGGGAGGCGTTGATCTTGCCAGTAACACTGACAGATTGGTGTCAGGTTTCTGAGAGTTTAACACACTAACACAGGGCCACACAACTCCTCATCACCTCTCAGGGTTACAGTTCCTCATCACCTCTCAGGGTTACAGTTCCTCATCACCTCTCAGGGTTACAGTTCCTCATCACCTCTCAGGGTTACAGTTCCTCATCACCTCTCAGGGTTACAGTTCCTCATCACCTCTCAGAGTCACAGTTCCTCATCACCTCTCAGAGTTACAGTTCCTCATCACCTCTCAGAGTTACAGTTCCTCATCACCTCTCAGAGTTACAGTTCCTCATCACCTCTCAGAGTTACAGTTCCTCATCACCTCTCAGAGTTACAGTTCCTCATCACCTGAGAGTTTAACACAGAGTTACAGTTCCTCATCACCTGAGAGTTTAACACAGAGTTACAGTTCCTCATCACCTCTCAGAGTTACAGTTCCTCATCACCTCTCAGAGTTACAGTTCTTCATCACCTCTCAGAGTTACAGTTCCTCATCACCTCTCAGAGTTACAGTTCCTCATCACCTCTCAGAGTTACAGTTCTTCATCACCTCTCAGAGTTACAGTTCCTCATCACCTCTCAGAGTTACAGTTCCTCATCACCTCTCAGAGTTACAGTTCCTCATCACCTCTCAGAGTTACAGTTCCTCATCACCTCTCAGAGTTACAGTTCCTCATCACCTCTCAGAGTTACAGTTCCTCATCACCTCTCAGAGTTACAGTTCCTCATCACCTCTCAGGGTTACAGTTCCTCATCACCTCTCAGAGTTACAGTTCCTCATCACCTCTCAGAGTTACAGTTCTTCATCACCTGAGAGTTTAACACAGAGTTACAGTTCCTCATCACCTCACAGAGTTACAGTTCCTCATCACCTCTCAGAGTTACAGTTCCTCATCACCTCACAGAGTTACAGTTCCTCATCACCTCTCAGAGTTACAGTTCCTCATCACCTCTCAGAGTTACAGTTCCTCATCACCTCTCAGAGTTACAGTTCCTCATCACCTGAGAGTTTAACACAGAGTTACAGTTCCTCATCACCTCACAGAGTTACAGTTCCTCATCACCTCTCAGGGTTACAGTTCCTCATCACCTCTCAGAGTTACAGTTCCTCATCACCTCTCAGAGTTACAGTTCCTCATCACCTCACAGAGTTACAGTTCCTCATCACCTCTCAGAGTTACAGTTCCTCATCACCTCTCAGAGTTACAGTTCCTCATCACCTCTCAGAGTTACAGTTCCTCATCACCTCTCAGAGTTACAGTTCCTCATCACCTGAGAGTTTAACACAGAGTTACAGTTCCTCATCACCTGAGAGTTAAACACAGAGTTACAGTTCCTCATCACCTGAGAGTTTAACACAGAGTTACAGTTCTTCATCACCTGAGAGTTTAACACAGAGTTACAGTTCTTCATCACCTGAGAGTTTAACACAGAGTTACAGTTCCTCATCACCTGAGAGTTTAACACAGAGTTACAGTTCTTCATCACCTCTCAGGGTTACAGTTCCTCATCACCTGAGAGTTTAACACAGAGTTACAGTTCTTCATCACCTGAGAGTTTAACACAGAGTTACAGTTCTTCATCACCTGAGAGTTTAACACAGAGTTAGAGTTCCTCATCACCTGAGAGTTTAACACAGAGTTACAGTTCCTCATCACCTCTCAGGGTTACAGTTCTTCATCACCTGAGAGTTTAACACAGAGTTACAGTTCCTCATCACCTCTCAGAGTCACAGTTCCTCATCACTTCTCAGAGTTACAGTTCCTCATCACCTCTCAGGGTTACAGTTCTTCATCACCTGAGAGTTTAACACAGAGTTACAGTTCTTCATCACCTGAGAGTTTAACACAGAGTTACAGTTCCTCATCACCTGAGAGTTTAACACAGAGTTACAGTTCCTCATCACCTCTCAGGGTTACAGTTCTTCATCACCTCTCAGGGTTACAGTTCTTCATCACCTGAGAGTTTAACACAGAGTTACAGTTCCTCATCACCTGAGAGTTTAACACAGAGTTACAGTTCCTCATCACCTCACAGAGTTACAGTTCCTCATCACCTCTCAGAGTTACAGTTCCTCATCACCTCTCAGAGTTACAGTTCTTCATCACCTGAGAGTTTAACACAGAGTTACAGTTCCTCATCACCTCACAGAGTTACAGTTCCTCATCACCTCTCAGAGTTACAGTTCCTCATCACCTCACAGAGTTACAGTTCCTCATCACCTCTCAGAGTTACAGTTCCTCATCACCTCTCAGAGTTACAGTTCCTCATCACCTCTCAGAGTTACAGTTCCTCATCACCTGAGAGTTTAACACAGAGTTACAGTTCCTCATCACCTCACAGAGTTACAGTTCCTCATCACCTCTCAGAGTTACAGTTCCTCATCACCTCTCAGAGTTACAGTTCCTCATCACCTCTCAGAGTTACAGTTCCTCATCACCTCTCAGAGTTACAGTTCCTCATCACCTCTCAGAGTTACAGTTCCTCATCACCTCTCAGAGTTACAGTTCCTCATCACCTCTCAGGGTTACAGTTCCTCATCACCTCACAGAGTTACAGTTCCTCATCACCTCTCAGAGTTACAGTTCCTCATCACCTCTCAGAGTTACAGTTCCTCATCACCTCTCAGAGTTACAGTTCCTCATCACCTGAGAGTTTAACACAGAGTTACAGTTCCTCAGCACCTCTCAGAGTTACAGTTCCTCATCACCTCTCAGAGTTACAGTTCCTCATCACCTCTCAGAGTTACAGTTCTTTATCACCTGAGAGTTTAACACAGAGTCACAGTTCCTCATCACCTGAGAGTTTAACACAGGGTTACAGTTCTTCATCACCTGAGAGTTTAACACAGAGTTACAGTTCCTCATCACCTCTCAGAGTTACAGTTCCTCATCACCTCTCAGAGTTACAGTTCTTCATCACCTCTCAGAGTTACAGTTCTTCATCACCTCACAGAGTTACAGTTCCTCATCACCTCTCAGAGTTACAGTTCTTCATCACCTCTCAG
The DNA here is from genome assembly GCF_036934945.1 of Oncorhynchus masou masou. NCBI lineage: Eukaryota > Metazoa > Chordata > Actinopteri > Salmoniformes > Salmonidae > Oncorhynchus > Oncorhynchus masou. The sequence continues at coordinate 173,092 of NW_027015440.1, forward strand.
AGTTACAGTTCCTCATCACCTCTCAGAGTTACAGTTCCTCATCACCTCTCAGAGTTACAGTTCCTCATCACCTCTCAGAGTTACAGTTCCTCATCACCTCACAGAGTTACAGTTCCTCATCACCTCTCAGAGTTACAGTTCCTCATCACCTCTCAGAGTTACAGTTCCTCATCACCTGAGAGTTAAACTCAGAGTTACAGTTCCTCATCACCTCTCAGAGTTACAGTTCCTCATCACCTCTCAGAGTTACAGTTCCTCATCACCTCACAGAGTTACAGTTCCTCATCACCTCTCAGAGTTACAGTTCCTCATCACCTCTCAGAGTGACAGTTCCTCATCACCTCTCAGAGTTACAGTTCCTCATCACCTCTCAAAGTTACAGTTCCTCATCACCTGAGGATTTAACACAGAGTTACAGTTCTTCACCACCTGAGAGTTTAACACAGAGTTACAGTTCTTCATCACCTGAGAGTTTAACACAGAGTTACAGTTCTTCATCACCTGAGAGTTTAACACAGAGTTACAGTTCTTCATCACCTGAGAGTTAAACACAGAGTTACAGTTCCTCATCACCTCACAGGGTTACAGTTCCTCATCACCTCTCAGGGTTACAGTTCCTCATCACCTCTCAGAGTTACAGTTCCTCATCACCTGAGAGTTTAACACAGAGTTACAGTTCTTCATCACCTGAGAGTTTAACACAGAGTTACAGTTCTTCATCACCTGAGAGTTTAACACAGAGTTACAGTTCCTCATCACCTGAGAGTTTAACACAGAGTTACAGTTCCTCATCACCTCTCAGGGTTACAGTTCTTCATCACCTGAGAGTTTAACACAGAGTTACAGTTCTTCATCACCTGAGAGTTTAACACAGAGTTACAGTTCTTCATCACCTGAGAGTTTAACACAGAGTTACAGTTCCTCATCACCTCACAGAGTTACAGTTCTTCATCACCTGAGAGTTTAACACAGAGTTACAGTTCCTCATCACCTCTCAGAGTCACAGTTCCTCATCACTTCTCAGAGTTACAGTTCCTCATCACCTCTCAGGGTTACAGTTCTTCATCACCTGAGAGTTTAACACAGAGTTACAGTTCTTCATCACCTGAGAGTTTAACACAGAGTTACAGTTCCTCATCACCTGAGAGTTTAACACAGAGTTACAGTTCCTCATCACCTCACAGAGTTACAGTTCCTCATCACCTCTCAGAGTTACAGTTCCTCATCACCTCTCAGAGTTACAGTTCTTCATCACCTGAGAGTTTAACACAGAGTTACAGTTCCTCATCACCTCTCAGAGTTACAGTTCCTCATCACCTCTCAGAGTTACAGTTCCTCATCACCTCACAGAGTTACAGTTCCTCATCACCTCTCAGAGTTACAGTTCCTCATCACCTCTCAGAGTTACAGTTCCTCATCACCTCTCAGAGTTACAGTTCCTCATCACCTGAGAGTTTAACACAGAGTTACAGTTCCTCATCACCTCACAGAGTTACAGTTCCTCATCACCTCTCAGGGTTACAGTTCCTCATCACCTCTCAGAGTTACAGTTCCTCATCACCTCTCAGAGTTACAGTTCCTCATCACCTCTCAGGGTTACAGTTCCTCATCACCTCTCAGAGTTACAGTTCCTCATCACCTCTCAGAGTTACAGTTCCTCATCACCTCTCAGGGTTACAGTTCCTCATCACCTCACAGAGTTACAGTTCCTCATCACCTCTCAGAGTTACAGTTCCTCATCACCTCTCAGAGTTACAGTTCCTCATCACCTCTCAGAGTTACAGTTCCTCATCACCTGAGAGTTTAACACAGAGTTACAGTTCCTCAGCACCTCTCAGAGTTACAGTTCCTCATCACCTCTCAGAGTTACAGTTCCTCATCACCTCTCAGAGTTACAGTTCTTCATCACCTGAGAGTTTAACACAGAGTTACAGTTCCTCATCACCTGAGAGTTTAACACAGGGTTACAGTTCTTCATCACCTGAGAGTTTAACACAGAGTTACAGTTCCTCATCACCTCTCAGAGTTACAGTTCCTCATCACCTCTCAGAGTTACAGTTCTTCATCACCTCTCAGAGTTACAGTTCTTCATCACCTCACAGAGTTACAGTTCCTCATCACCTCTCAGAGTTACAGTTCTTCATCACCTCTCAGAGTTACAGTTCCTCATCACCTCTCAGTTACAGTTCCTCATCACCTCTCAGAGTTACAGTTCCTCATCACCTCTCAGAGTTACAGTTCCTCATCACCTCACAGAGTTACAGTTCCTCATCACCTCTCAGAGTTACAGTTCCTCATCACCTCTCAGAGTTACAGTTCCTCATCACCTCTCAGAGTTACAGTTCCTCATCACCTCTCAGAGTTACAGTTCCTCATCACCTCTCAGAGTTACAGTTCCTCATCACCTCTCAGAGTTACAGTTCCTCATCACCTCTCAGAGTTACAGTTCCTCATCACCTCACAGAGTTACAGTTCCTCATCACCTCTCAGAGTTACAGTTCCTCATCACCTCTCAGAGTTACAGTTCCTCATCACCTGAGAGTTAAACTCAGAGTTACAGTTCCTCATCACCTCTCAGAGGTACAGTTCCTCATCACCTCTCAGAGTTACAGTTCCTCATCACCTCTCAGAGTTACAGTTCCTCATCACCTCACAGAGTTACAGTTCCTCATCACCTCTCAGAGTTACAGTTCCTCATCACCTCTCAGAGTTACAGTTCCTCATCACCTCTCAGAGTTACAGTTCCTCATCACCTCTCAAAGTTACAGTTCCTCATCACCTGAGGATTTAACACAGAGTTACAGTTCCTCATCACCTGAGGATTTAACACAGAGTTACAGTTCTTCACCACCTGAGAGTTTAACACAGAGTTACAGTTCTTCATCACCTGAGAGTTTAACACAGAGTTACAGTTCTTCATCACCTGAGAGTTTAACACAGAGTTACAGTTCTTCATCACCTGAGAGTTTAACACAGAGTTACAGTTCTTCATCACCTGAGAGTTAAACACAGAGTTACAGTTCCTCATCACCTCACAGGGTTACAGTTCCTCATCACCTCTCAGGGTTACAGTTCCTCATCACCTCTCAGAGTTACAGTTCCTCATCACCTGAGAGTTTAACACAGAGTTACAGTTCTTCATCACCTGAGAGTTTAACACAGAGTTACAGTTCTTCATCACCTGAGAGTTAAACACAGAGTTACAGTTCCTCATCACCTCACAGGGTTACAGTTCCTCATCACCTCTCAGGGTTACAGTTCCTCATCACCTCTCAGAGTTACAGTTCCTCATCACCTGAGAGTTTAACACAGAGTTACAGTTCCTCATCACCTCTCAGGGTTACAGTTCTTCATCACCTGAGAGTTTAACACAGAGTTACAGTTCTTCATCACCTGAGAGTTTAACACAGAGTTACAGTTCCTCATCACCTGAGAGTTTAACACAGAGTTACAGTTCCTCATCACCTCACAGAGTTACAGTTCCTCATCACCTGAGAGTTTAACACAGAGTTACAGTTCCTCATCACCTCTCAGAGTCACAGTTCCTCATCACTTCTCAGAGTTACAGTTCCTCATCACCTCTCAGGGTTACAGTTCTTCATCACCTGAGAGTTTAACACAGAGTTACAGTTCTTCATCACCTGAGAGTTTAACACAGAGTTACAGTTCCTCATCACCTGAGAGTTTAACACAGAGTTACAGTTCCTCATCACCTCACAGAGTTACAGTTCCTCATCACCTCTCAGAGTTACAGTTCCTCATCACCTCTCAGAGTTACAGTTCTTCATCACCTGAGAGTTTAACACAGAGTTACAGTTCCTCATCACCTCACAGAGTTACAGTTCCTCATCACCTCTCAGAGTTACAGTTCCTCATCACCTCACAGAGTTACAGTTCCTCATCACCTCTCAGAGTTACAGTTCTTCATCACCTGAGAGTTTAACACAGAGTTACAGTTCCTCATCACCTCACAGAGTTACAGTTCCTCATCACCTCTCAGAGTTACAGTTCCTCATCACCTCTCAGAGTTACAGTTCCTCATCACCTGAGAGTTTAACACAGAGTTACAGTTCCTCATCACCTCTCAGAGTTACAGTTCCTCATCACCTCTCAGGGTTACAGTTCCTCATCACCTCTCAGAGTTACAGTTCCTCATCACCTCTCAGAGTTACAGTTCCTCATCACCTCTCAGAGTTACAGTTCCTCATCACCTCTCAGAGTTACAGTTCCTCATCACCTCTCAGAGTTACAGTTCCTCATCACCTCTCAGGGTTACAGTTCCTCATCACCTCACAGAGTTACAGTTCCTCATCACCTCTCAGAGTTACAGTTCCTCATCACCTCTCAGAGTTACAGTTCCTCATCACCTCTCAGAGTTACAGTTCCTCATCACCTGAGAGTTTAACACAGAGTTACAGTTCCTCAGCACCTCTCAGAGTTACAGTTCCTCATCACCTCTCAGAGTTACAGTTCCTCATCACCTCTCAGAGTTACAGTTCTTCATCACCTGAGAGTTTAACACAGAGTCACAGTTCCTCATCACCTGAGAGTTTAACACAGGGTTACAGTTCTTCATCACCTGAGAGTTTAACACAGAGTTACAGTTCCTCATCACCTCTCAGAGTTACAGTTCCTCATCACCTCTCAGAGTTACAGTTCTTCATCACCTCTCAGAGTTACAGTTCTTCATCACCTCACAGAGTTACAGTTCCTCATCACCTCTCAGAGTTACAGTTCTTCATCACCTCTCAGAGTTACAGTTCCTCATCACCTCTCAGTTACAGTTCCTCATCACCTCTCAGAGTTACAGTTCCTCATCACCTCTCAGAGTTACAGTTCCTCATCACCTCTCAGAGTTACAGTTCCTCATCACCTCACAGAGTTACAGTTCCTCATCACCTCTCAGAGTTACAGTTCCTCATCACCTCTCAGAGTTACAGTTCCTCATCACCTCTCAGAGTTACAGTTCCTCATCACCTCTCAGAGTTACAGTTCCTCATCACCTCTCAGGGTTACAGTTCCTCATCACCTCTCAGAGTTACAGTTCCTCATCACCTCTCAGAGTTGCAGTTCCTCATCACCTCTCAGGGTTACAGTTCCTCATCACCTCTCAGAGTTACAACTCCTCATCACCTCTCAGGGTTACAGTTCTTCATCACCTCTCAGGGTTACAGTTCTTCATCACCTGAGAGTTTAACACAGAGTTACAGTTCCTCATCACCTCTCAGAGTTACAGTTCCTCATCACCTCTCAGGGTTACAGTTCTTCATCACCTCTCAGAGTTACAGTTCTTCATCACCTCTCAGAGTTACAGTTCCTCATCACCTCTCAGAGTTACAGTTCCTCATCACCTCTCAGAGTTGCAGTTCCTCATCACCTCTCAGGGTTACAGTTCCTCATCACCTCTCAGAGTTACAACTCCTCATCACCTCTCAGAGTTACAGTTCTTCATCACCTCTCATGGTTACAGTTCTTCATCACCTGAGAGTTTAACACAGAGTTACAGTTCCTCATCACCTCTCAGAGTTACAGTTCCTCATCACCTGAGAGTTTAACACAGAGTTACAGTTCTTCATCACCTCTCAGAGTTACAGTTCCTCATCACCTCTCAGAGTTACAGTTCCTCATCACCTCTCAGAGTTACAGTTCCTCATCACCTCTCAGAGTTACAGTTCCTCATCACCTCTCAGAGTTACAGTTCCTCATCACCTCTCAGAGTTACAGTTCCTCATCACCTCTCAGAGTTACAGTTCCTCATCACCTCTCAGAGTTACAGTTCCTCATCACCTCTCAGAGTTGCAGTTCCTCATCACCTCTCAGGGTTACAGTTCTTCATCACCTCTCAGGGTTACAGTTCTTCATCACCTGAGAGTTTAACACAGAGTTACAGTTCCTCATCACCTCTCTCTTTCACCAAGGTCCACACATAACTATGTTTTAGTGGGGAGGGTGAAGAGAGAGAGAAACATGGCATCTCAGAGAGAGAGAGACATGGCATCTCAGAGAGAGAGAGACACCGCATCTTAGAGAGAGAGAGACATGGCATCTCAGAGAGAGAGAGACACGGCATCTCAGAGAGAGAGAGACATGGCATCTCAGAGAGAGAGAGACACCGTATCTTAGAGAGAGAGATACATGGCATCTTAGAGAGAGAGATACATGGCATCTCAGAGAGAGAGAGACATGGCATCTCAGAGAGAGACACCGCATCTTAGAGAGAGAGATACATGGCATCTCAGAGAGAGAGAGAGAGAGAGAGGGAGAGATGGCATCTCAGAGAGAGAGAGGGAGAGAGGGAGAGAGAGAGATGGCATCTCAGAGAGAGAGAGAGAGAGATGGCATCTCAGAGAGAGAGAGAGAGAGATGGCATCTCAGAGAGAGAGAGAGAGAGAGAGAGAGAGAGGGAGAGAGAGAGATGGCATCTCAGAGAGAGAGAGAGAGAGAGGGAGAGAGAGAGAGAGATGGCATCTCAGAGAGAGAGAGAGAGAGAGAGATGGCATCTCAGAGAGAGAGAGGGAGAGAGGGAGAGATGGCATCTTAGAGAGAGAGAGGGAGAGAGAGAGATGGCATCTCAGAGAGAGAGAGGGGAGAGAGAGGGAGAGAGATGGCATCTCAGAGAGAGAGAGGGAGAGAGGGAGAGAGAGAGATGGTATCTCAGAGAGAGAGAGAGAGAGAGAGGGAGAGGGAGAGGGAGAGGGAGAGAGATGGCATCTCAGAGAGAGAGAGAGAGAGAGTAGGGCTAACAGTAGGGGTAACAGTAGGGGTAACAGGAGGGGTAACAGTAGGGGTAACAGGAGGGGTAACAGTAGGGGTAAGAGGAGGGGTAACAGGAGGGGTAACAGTAGGGGTAACAGGAGGGGTAACAGTAGGGGTAAGAGGAGGGGTAACAGAAGGGGTAACAGGAGGGGTAACAGTAGGGGTAACAGGAGGGGTAACAGGAGGGGTAAGAGGAGGGGTAAGAGGAGGGGTAACAGGAGGGGTAACAGTAGGGGTAAGAGGAGGGGTAACAGGAGGGGTAACAGTAGGGGTAAGAGGAGGAGTAACAGGAGGGGTAAGAGGAGGGGTAAGAGGAGGGGTAACAGGAGGGGTAACAGGAGGGGTAAGAGGAGGGGTAAGAGGAGGGGTAAGAGGAGGGGTAAGAGGAGGGGTAACAGGAGGGGTAAGAGGAGGGGTAACAGGAGGGGTAAGAGGAGGGGTAACAGGAGGGATAAGAGGAGGGGTAAGAGGAGGGGTAAGAGGAGGGGTAACAGGAGGGGTAAGAGGAGGGGTAAGAGGAGGGGTAAGAGGAGGGGTAAGAGGAGGGTTAAGAGGAGGGTTAAGAGGAGGGGTAACAGGAGGGGTAACAGGAGGGTTAAGAGGAGGGATAAGAGGAGGGGTAAGAGGAGGGGTAAGAGGAGGGGTAACAGGAGGGGTAAGAGGAGGGGTAAGAGGAGGGGTAAGAGGAGGGGTAAGAGGAGGGTTAAGAGGAGGGTTAAGAGGAGGGGTAACAGGAGGGGTAACAGGAGGGTTAAGAGGAGGGGTAAGAGGAGGGGTAAGAGGAGGGTTAAGAGGAGGGGTAAGAGGAGGGGTAACAGGAGGTGTAACAGGAGGGGTAACAGGAGGGGTAAGAGGAGGGGTAAGAGGAGGGGTAACAGGAGGGGTAACAGGAGGTGTAACAGGAGGGGTAACAGGAGGGGTAACAGGAGGGATAAGAGGAGGGGTAAGAGGAGGGGTAAGAGGAGGGGTAAGAGGAGGGGTAACAGGAGGGGTAAGAGTAGGGGTAAGAGGAGGGGTAACAGGAGGGGTAACAGGAGGGTTAACAGGAGGGGTAACAGGAGGGTTAACAGGAGGGGTAACAGGAGGGGTAACAGTAGGGGTAACAGGAGGGGTAACAGGAGGGGTAAGACAAGGGCAACAACACCCATCATACATGCCAACCTGTAATGATAACAATAACAGACCATGAGACTACGGCCCTTTTCATAATACTACAGCACATTTCATTCAGGATATCTGTGTGCTCTGGCTTGATGCTGGACAAAGGGTCCAATGCACCTGGTCATTAGTTACTTCAATATGACTATTATGAGTCCCTGATATGTTCTGTTTCTTTGTGCTGCCATACAACTGGAATGAGGTCAGGAAAACTGCCCATAGCAGTGCTCAGAGAGGCACTCTTTTTCTAAGAGAGCAGAAAGAAAGATAGAAATAGAGAGGGAGAGCGAGAGCCACAGAACCGTGTCTGTGATAAGGCTGACAACACTGCAGGTTAGATCAGCTTTAACACCCTGTAGGCTACTGGCAGCCATCTTGTAAAAGCTTGAGAATCCTCCAGAGGATGCTTTGGAAGTGATGGAGGATTCCGGAACACTACAACACTGGCCGCTCTCCATTTTTAACAGACAACTACATCCACTTTACAGCCATTTTAACAGACAAGTATAGCCAAGTACAGGCACTTTAAGGCAATACTATCAGACATGGGCTCTATAAATATTCTCATCCACTAACAGGTTGTGAGAGGAGTGCTGGGGGAAAACGCAGAACTCCTCCTGTAACTGTTTGAGACAGCTTTCTAGTTTTCCATGTATGGTACTGGATGAAACTAAACCCATACTGATCAAGTACGTGCTTCTGTTCCAAACTAAAGATGCATCTCATTTCTGAGACCACTGACTGTAAGGTGGTGCTCTTTTTCATGGTCCTTCGGGACAGATATTTGTCATGTTCCTTCGGGACAGATATTTGTCGTGGTCCTTCGGGACAGATATTTGTCGTGGTCCTTCGGGACAGATATTTGTCATGGTCCTTCGGGACAGATATTTAGATATTTTTCATGGTCCTTCGGGACAGATATTTGTCATGGTCCTTCGGGACAGATATTTGTCATGGTCCTTCGGGACAGATATTTGTCATGGTCCTTCGGGACAGATATTTGTCATGGTCCTTCGGGACAGATATTTGTCATGGTCCTTCGGGACAGATATTTGTCATGGTCCTTCGGGACAGATATTTGTCATGGTCCTTCAGGACAGATATTTTTCATGGTCCTTCGGGACAGATATTTGTCGTGTTCCTTCGGGACAGATATTTGTCATGGCCCTTCGGGACAGATATTTGTCGTGTTCCTTCGGGACAGATATTTGTCATGGTCCTTCAGGACAGATATTTGTCATGGCCCTTCTGGACAGATATTTGTCATGGCCCTTCTGGACAGATATTTGTCATGGTCCTTCGGGACAGATATTTGTCATGGTCCTTCGGGACAGATATTTAGATATTTTTCATGGTCCTTCGGGACAGATATTTGTCATGGTCCTTCGGGACAGATATTTGTCATGGTCCTTCGGGACAGATATTTGTCATGGTCCTTTCTGGGTAAGTCTCAGAGCTTTCCAAACTTGAATTTTGCAATATTTGCCCATTATTCTTCAAATATTTTATCAAACTCTGTCAAATTGGTTGTTGATCATTGCTAGACAACCATTTTCAGGTCTTGACATAGATTGTTAAGTAGATTCAAGTCAAACGTGTAACTCAACCACTCAGGAACATTCACTGTCCTCTTGGTAAGCAGCTCCAGTGTAGATTTGGCCTTGCGGTTTAGGTTACTGAATTCATCTTCCAGTGTCTGGTGGCAAGAGAAAAGGGGTAAGTCAGTTGAAAGAGGGAGACCTAGTCAGTTATACAACTGAATGCCTTCAACTGAAATGTGTCTTCCGCATTTAACCCTCTGAATCAGAGAGGCGAATGAACCAGGTATTCCTCAAGGATTCTGCCTGTGCTTCGCTCCATTCCATTTCTTCTTTTTTTTTATCCTGAAACACTCCCAGGTCCTTAACGATTACAAGAATACCCATAAAATGATACGGCCACCACTATGCTTGAAAATATGAGGAGGGATACTCAGTGATGTATTGGATTTGCTCCAAACATTGCACTTTGTATTCCAGACAAAGCTATTTGCTTTGCCACATTTTTTGCAGTTTTACTTTTGTGCAATGTTGCAAACAGGATGCATGTTTTGTACAGGCTTTGTTATTTTCCCTGTGTCATTTAGGTCGGTATTGTGGAGTAACTACAATGTTGTTGATCCATCCTCAGTTTCCTCCTATCACAGCCATTAAACTCTAACTGTTTTCAAGGTGAAATCCCTGTGCTGTTTCCTTCCTCTCTGGCAACTAAGTTAGGAAGGGCGTCTGCATCTTTGTAGTGACTGGGTGTATTGACACACCATCCAAAGTGTAATTAATAACTTCACCAGGCTCAAAGGGATATTTCATATCTGATTTAAAAATATAAAAAAAATAGGTGGCGTTCTTTGCGAGGCATTGAAAAACCTCCCTGGTATTTGTGGTTGAATCTGTGTTTGAAATGCACTGCTTGACTGAAGGACCTTAGAGATAGATAGTTGTGTGGGGGGTACAGAGATTAGGTAGTCATTAGGTAGTCAGAGTGAGTCCATGTGACTTGTTAAGCACATGTTTACTCCTGAACTTAGTTAGGCTGGCGAATAGCTGGCCAGAACAAAGGGGTTGAATAGTTATTGACTCGGGACATTTCAGCTTTTCATTTTTAATTCATTTGTAAAAATGTCTAAAAACATAATTCCACTTTGACATTATGGGGTATTGTGTTTAGGACAGTAACAAGACATCTCAATTGAATCCATTTTAAATTCAGGCTGCGTGAATACTTTCTGTAGGTACTGTATGTATAAAGCATCTCAGAGCAGAAGTACTGGTTTAGGATCAGGATTTATCATAATGAATACGATTGCATGGACAGGTAAAACCAGGTCCTGGATCAGCACTCCTTCTTTAAGGTGCTTGATACAGTGCATTTGAAGAGAATTCATATCCGTTGATACAGGGCATTCAGAAAGTATTCATATCCGTTGATACAGGGCATTCAGAAAGTATTCATATCTGTTGATACAGGGCATTCAGAAAGTATTCATATCCGTTGATACAGGGCATTCAGAAAGTATTCATATCCGTTGATACAGGGCATTCAGAAAGTATTCATATCTGTTGATACAGGGCATTCAGAAAGTATTCATATCTGTTGATAGAGGGCATTCAGAAAGTATTCATATCTGTTGATAGAGGGCATTCAGAAAGTATTCATATCAGTTGATACGGGGCATTCAGAAAGTATTCATATCTGTTGATACAGGGCATTCAGAAAGTATTCATATCTGTTGATACAGGGCATTCAGAAAGTATTCATATCTGTTGATACAGGGCATTCAGAAAGTATTCATATCTGTTGATAGAGGGCATTCAGAAAGTATTCATATCTGTTGATAGAGGGCATTCAGAAAGTATTCATATCTGTTGATACAGGGCATTCAGAAAGTATTGACTTCTTCCACATTATGTTACGTTACAGCCTTGTTCTAAAAAGAAGTAAATAGTTTTTTTCCTCATCAGTCTACACACAATACCCCATAATGACATCACAATACCCCATAATGACATCACAATACCCCATAATAACAAAGCAAAAACAGGTTTTTACATATTTTTGTAAATGTATTACAAATGAACTAAAATACCTTATTTACATTAGTATTCAGACCCTTCACTATGAGCCTCGAAATTGAGCTCAGGTGCATTCTGTTTCCATTGATTCATCCTTGATACGTTTTAACAACTTGATTGAAGTGAACCTGTGGTGATTTTTATGAATTGGACATCATTTGGAAAGGCACACAGCTGTCTATATAAGGTCCCACAGTTGACAGTGCATGTCAGAGCAAAAACCAAGCCATGAGGTCAAAGGAATTGTCCGTAGAGCTCTGAGACATGTCGATGCACAGATCTGGGGAAGGGTACCAAAATGTCAGAATTGAAGGTTCCCAAGGACACGGTGGCTTCATTCATTCTTTTTTTTAAATGTTTTCATAATTTTTTTAACCTCTTTTTTTCTCCCCAATTTCACGGTTTCCAATTGTTTAGTAGCTACTATCTTGTCTCATCGCTACAACGGTCGGGGGAGACGAAGGTTGAAAGTCATTCATCCTCCGATACACAACCCAACCAAGCCCGCACTGCTTCTCAACCTGGAAGCCAATGTGACGGGGGAAACACCGTGCACCTGGCAACCTTGGTTAACGCGCACTCGGCCCGCCATGGGAGTCGCTGGTGCATGATGAGACAAAGGTATCCCTACCGGCCAAGCCCTCCCTAACCCGGACCAGGCCAACTGTGTGTCGCCCCACGGACCTCCCGGTCGCGGTTACGACAGAGCCTGGGCGCGAACCCAGAGTCTCTGATGGCACAGCTGGCGCCCTTAACCACTGCGCCACCCCAATACATCAAAATAAAACTTCTTGGTAATCCAGCCGATGTGTCCGATTTCAAACAGGCTTTACGGCGAAAGCACCATGCGATTATCTGAGGATAGCGCCCTGCATACAAAACCATATTTCAACCAGGCATGTGCGAGGCGAAAGTCAGAAATAGCGATATAATAAATCCCTTACCTATGATGATCTTCTTCTGTTGGCACTCCAAAAGGCCCCAGTTACATCACAAATGGTCCTTTTGTTCGATAATGTCCTTCTTTGTATCCATAAAAACTCAGTCAATAATCCACCCAGTTTCCCTCCATCAAAATGCATACAAAATGAATCCCAAACATTACTAATAAACTTTTCCAAACAAGTCAAACAACATTTATTATCAAACCTTAGGTATGCTAATAACGGAGATTTAGTCTTTACCGGAGAAAAATACCAAAGAACGCACTCTCATTCACACGCTTGGAAACACTACAGCCAAAATGGGAGCCACCTAGAAAAACTACAATTTCCAAAACCCAGCCTGAAACTCTTTCTAAAGACTGTTGACATCTAGTGGAAGCCCTAGGAACTGCAATCTGGGAGGACTTCACCTTATAATAAAAGTGACAGCCAGTGAAAACAGTGGTAGGCTGAAAACATTTGTTTTGGGATGGTTTGTCCTCTGGGTTTTCACCTGCCATATTAGTTCTGTTGTACTCACAGACATTATTTTAACAGTTTTTGAAACGTTAGTGTTTTCTATCCAAATCTACCAATTATATGCATATCCTAGCTTCTGGGCCTGAGTAGCAGGTAGTTTACTTTGGGCACGCTTTTCATCCGGATGTCAAAATACTGCCCCCTATTCCAAACAAGTTTTAAGTACAGCAACTTGGTATGAACTTTGAACTCTTATTCACTAAAGAAGTGATACGTCCAAGCCTTTGCGTTAGCGCAGCAACTGTAGATGTGGGCTAGGAGAGGACGGACAGAGTGTCTCTTCTACTCCACGACGACGGTACTACCTAGTATCCTTTTTACCACCAGACATTCTTCAAAGGACAACCCGACCTACTATCTACGACCAATCTACAAAAGCGCAGCTCAGAGTGAATATTTATTGCATTTTCCTTTTTCAAATGGTTGGTAAATTTAGAATGCATAAGATACTGTATTTACGATAGCTTCTCCCTTTGTTACTCAGTCTTCCCGCTCTTTCACACAAACCCAACCCCCTTTCTTTGTGTAACCAGCCGTCATATCTGATCCGTCCGCTAGGGACGTTTTCCTTTATGACATCATTTGTAATCAATGTATGATCCATTCCGTGTAGATGTAACTGTGATTATTTAGGTATTTAGTAAATACATAATTAAACCAAATTTTGTATTGCTGATTGAACTTCTTAGCCAGGGTTTGTGAAGATATCTGAAAGTGGTAAATTATTGGTTAAGACTAAATAAGGTGACGATTGAATATTGACTGCTATTGATGTAAAAGATGACTAGGTCTTTAAGAGTTTATTCGGAAGATAACAGCTCTATAAATATTATTTTGTGGTGCCCCGACTTTCTAGCTAATTACATGATTAGCTTAATCAGGTAATATTAATTACAGAGAAATGATTTTATAGAATAGCATGTCATATCACTTAATCCGGCATAGCCAAAGACACAACACTGATAATAGCTGTGCAGCAATGCTCCCCATCCAACCTGACAGAGCTTGGGGATGTGCAGAGAAGAATGGGAGAAACTCCCCAAATACAGGTGTGCCAAGCTTGTAGCATCATACCCAAGAGTACTCGAGGCTGTAATCGCTACCAAAGGTGCTTCAACTAAGTACCGAGTAAAATGTGTGACTACTGACGTAAATGTGATGTTTTTTATAAATTTGCAAAAATATATAAAAACCCATTTTGTGACTTTCATTATGGGATATTGTGTGTTTATTGACGAGGGGGAAAAAACGATTTAACCCATTTCAGAATAAGGCTGCCAACACACTGACACTGACTCAACTCCAGCCACTTTAATAATGGGAATTGATGGGAAATGATGTAAATATATCACTAGCCACTTTAAACAATGCTACCTTATATAATGTTACTTACCCTACATTATTCATCTCAAATGCATACGTATATACTGTACTCTATATCATTGACTGCATCCTTATGTAATACATGTATCACTAGCCACTTTAACTATGCCACTTTGTTTACATACTCATCTCATATGTATATACTGTACTCGATACCATCTACTGTATCTTGCCTATGCTGCTCTGTACCATCACTCATTCATATATCCTTATGTACATATTCCTTATCCCCTTACACTGTGTATAAGACAGTAGTTTAGGTATTGTTAGTTAGATTACTTGTTGGTTATTACTGCATTGTCGGAACTAGAAGCACAAGCATTTCGCTACACTCGCATTAACATCTGCTAACCATGTGTATGTGACAAATAAAATTTGATTTGGGATTCAAAAAGTTTGGAAAGGCAAGATAACTTGGGAATTTGACTGTAGTAACCCTTAAACCCCAGGGCCTAATACCCCCAGCTCAGTGCACTGTTCCCTTCCTTGTAGTTAACCTTAAACCCAGCCCCAGTGCTTTCTCACTGAAGCATCCATCTCAGACTGTCCATAGTCTGTAGCTCCCAGGGGGGAGATGCAGAGCCTAATACCCCCAGCTCAGTGCACTGTTCCCTTCCTTGTAGTTACCCTTAAACCCCAGAGCCTAATACCCCCAGCTCAGTGCACTCACTGTTCCCTTCCTTGCTACCTCCTGAAGACCCCCTCATTGGTCTGGAGGGGAGAGATAAGGACTGGCTTAGCTTCTCTGAGTCTGAAGTCACACTTCCTATCAAATATACATGTGGTATTTACAGGTGTGTTAGTCACTGTCTGCTTCTGAAATGGCACCCTATTCCCGTAGCACTCTGGTCAAAAGTAGTGCACTTCATAGGGTGCAAACTCTGGTCAAAAGTAGTGCACTATATAGGAAATAGAGTGCCACCTGGGATGCAAGCTCAACTCACTTATATAAAGCTAGGAAGAGAACTCTCCAGTCAAATGATCTGCCAATCAGTTAAACATGTTGGAGCTACTGGTGTGCTGAGGGAGCTCACCTGGACAGACCTGACACAGCCATCTGCTCACCTACAGCCCCATGAATACACAAGCTTTTCCTGGAATTGTCAGAGGACTCAAAACACCAAAAATATATGATTTTCATACGACTTACCGGTTATTAAAATAGTCGCCCAGTCATATACATATACAGTGCCTTGCGAAAGTATTCGGCCCCCTTGAACTTTGCGACCTTTTGCCACATTTCAGGCTTCAAACATAAAGATATAAAACTGTATTTTTTTGTGAAGAATCAACAAGTGGGACACAATCATGAAGTGGAACGACATTTATTGGATATTTCAAACTTTTTTAACAAATCAAAAACTGAAAAATTGGGCGTGCAAAATTATCCAGCCCCCTTAAGTTAATACTTTGTAGCGCCACCTTTTGCTGCGATTACAGCTGTAAGTCGCTTGGGGTATGTCTCTATCAGTTTTGCACATCGAGAGACTGAAATTTTTTCCCATTCCTCCTTGCAAAACAGCTCGAGCTCAGTGAGGTTGGATGGAGAGCATTTGTGAACAGCAGTTTTCAGTTCTTTCCACAGATTCTCGATTGGATTCAGGTCTGGACTTTGACTTGGCCATTCTAACACCTGGATATGTTTATTTTTGAACCATTCCATTGTAGATTTTGCTTTATGTTTTGGATCATTGTCTTGTTGGAAGACAAATCTCCGTCCCAGTCTCAGGTATTTTGCAGACTCCATCAGGTTTTCTTCCAGAATGGTCCTGTATTTGGCTCCATCCATCTTCCCATCAATTTTAACCATCTTCCCTGTCCCTGCTGAAGAAAAGCAGGCCCAAACCATGATGCTGCCCCCACCATGTTTGACAGTGGGGATGGTGTGTTCAGGGTGATGAGCTGTGTTGCTTTTACGCCAAACATAACATTTTTGCATTGTTGCCAAAAAGTTACATTTTGGTTTCATCTGACCAGAGCACCTTCTATATTTTATATTTGAGATTCTTCAAAGTAGCCACCCTTTGCCTTGATGACAGTTTTGCACACTCTTGGCATTCCCTCAACCAGCTTCATGAGGTAGTCACCTGGAATGCATTTCAATTAACAAGTGTGCATTGTTAAAAGTTGATTTGTTATTTAGTTTGAGCCAATCAGTTGTGTTGTGACAAGGTAGGGGTGGTATACAGAAGATAGCCCTATTTGGTAAAAATACCAAGTCCATATTATGGCAAGAACAGCTCAAATAAGCAATGTCAATGTGAAACAGTCCCTGCTGCTGAATAACATCCCCACAGCATGATGCTGCCACCACTATGCTTCAACGTACTAGGGATGGTGCCAGGTTTCCTCCAGATGTGACGCTTGGCATTCAGGCCAAAGAGTTCTCACTTGGTTTCATCAGACCAGAGAATCTTGTTTCTCATGGTCTGAGAGTCCTTTAGGTGCATTTTGGCAAACTCCATGCGGGCTGTCATGTGCCTTCTACTGAGGAGTGGCTTCCGTCTGACCACTCTACCATAAAGGCCAGACTGGTGGAGTGCTGCAGAGATGGTTGTCCTTCTGGAAGGTTCTCCCATCTCCACAGAGGAACTCTGGAGCTCTTTGAGTGACCATCTGGTTCTTGGTCACCTCCCTGACATACACCCTTCTCCCCCATTTGCTCAGTTTAGCTTGGCGGACAGTTCTAGGAAAAGCCTTGGTGGTTCCAAACTTCTTCCGTTCAATAATTATTTTGGTACCCTTCCCCAGATCTGTTCCTCAACACAATCTTGTCTCGGAGCTCTACAGACACTTCCTTTGAACTCATGGCTTGGTTTTTGCTCTGACACGCACTGTCAACTGTGAGACCTTATATGTGTATCAGGTGTGTATCTTTCCAAATCATGTCCATCTATTTGAATTTACCACAGCTGGGCTTCAATCAAGTTGTTGAAACATCTCAAGGATGATCAAGGGAAACAAGATGCACCTGAGCTCAATGTTGAGTGTCATAGCAAAGGGTCTGAATATTTATGTAAATAAGGTATTTCTGTTGTTTTTTTATACATTTGCAAGCATTTCTGTTTTCACTTTGTCATTATGGGGTTTTGTGTGTAGAATTGATGAGGAAAATAATGCATCTAATCCATTTTAGAATAAGGCTGTAACAACATGTGGAAAAAGGCAAAGGGGTCTGAATACTTTCCAAAATGCACTGTGTGTGTGTGTGTGTGTGCGTGTGTGTGTACATACATACATACATACATATACACACACACACACACACATATATACATACATATACATACATACATATATACACATACATACACATATACATACATACATACATACATACATACATACATATACATACACACATATATACATATACATACATATATATACATACATATATACATATACATACATATATACACATATACACATATATACACACACACACACACACACACATACATACAGTGGGGCAAAAAATAATTTAGTCAGCCACCAATTGTGCAAGTTCTCCCACTTAAAAAGATGAGAGAGGCCTGTAATTTTCATCATAGGTACACTTCAACTATGACAGACAAAATCAGAAGAAAAAAATTCCAGAAAATAACATTGTAGGATTTTTTATGAATGTATTTACTGCTGTATATATATTAAGTCCCAGTAATTTATTTGGGAAAACAGCAACATTTCAGCATCACTTTTTCTTCTTCAGGATGATGTCATGAATGCTGGAACCAGGTTGTCGACAAACAAGGCAATTAGAGCAACCAATGACAACAGTGAGGGGTATGTCATTAGTATTAGAGCAACCAATGAAAACAGTGAGGGGTATGTCATTAGTATTAGAGCAACCAATGAAAACAGTGAGGGGTATGTCATTAGTATTAGAGCAACCAATGAAAACAGTGAGGGGTATGTCATTAGTATTAGAGCAACCAATGACAAGTGAGGGGTATGTCATTAGTATTAGAGCAACCAATGACAACAGTGAGGGGCATGTCATTAGTATTAGAGCAACCAATGACAACAGTGAGGGGCGTGTCATAACTATGAGAGCAACCAATGACAACAGTGAGGGGCGTGTCATCACTATTAGGTTGATTAGAATGAATTGAGTGAAACTGTTTAAAAAACAAAACAATAGTTTACAGCATATTGAATATATTAGGCTACTGTTATCACATGGAAACATAATTAGATGTTGTACAGAATTATTAGCATCAACATACATCGTTTAAGTTTCCAATAAACCTTTGGTTCAGCCCTGATGCATAGTAAGCATCATCAACAGGGGGAACATATTGGGTGTACGATGATAACCTGTAGCAAGAATTTAACAGATTTTTCAAAATACTTGTTCACAAAAAGGGTCTGAGATCTAAGTCAATATTCAGACCACTAGGGGTCCATGTTTTTAGACAGGATATCCGATAGGCCTCCCTCTGTCGCAAGTAGGATCTCCATGTGACCTCCTCTCCTTGGTAGAGCAACATGCTCCACGCCTGTGTATTTGAGGGAGGAGATGAGATGGTCAACGAAGTGAGCTGCTGCTGGATGTGGCTATTCAGTGTTCTTACCTGATTGAGCTGCAGTGTTCAGCTATGCGTTGTTTCAGACGACTTACAACAGCTGGCAGTCTTAGCTATATTAATACTGCCACTTGCTATGAGCCATCTGGTGGTCTCGAGATGTGTGAAGTTTTATTTATTTTGTAAAGTGCTATTTTTTCCCCCAACAATTTGCAGGCTTTCAAACACGCGCCGCCATTCACCAGCACCATACATCCATAACTCACAAGTAGTTTGTTACAAAACCACGATAGCGCCTAAAGCTCTCATCTCAAAGAACAACTTCATTTTCTCTGGGTTATTTATCCAAAGTCTATGCTAGAAAAGTTTTTGATATCGGATCCCATTTTATTCTTCAAGTCGAGGCTAACAGAATCCTTGTATTTTGGTTTTACTCCCCTTTCTGTGTGACAGGAGGACAGCCACGCAGAGTTAGGGGCCTCAGGGCTGTAGCCTAGAAAGTGACATAGCAACTGAGGTCATTTCCTATGGGACAAGGATATGATTTTTTTTGTTGCTACAAACGCTCTGAACAGACCAGCGATACCGTTTCATTCAGACGGTCCTATTCAGATGCTGATTCTCAGACACTGACTGGCACCCTATTCACTATATAGTGCACTACTTTTGACCAGAGCCCTAGGCTAAGTAGTGCACATCGTAGGAAATAGTGTGCCATTTGGGAAGCGGACTCTATTTCGAGGAACGACTCCAAATCTCTCACAACAACAAGAGAGACCGGAGAGAACAGCACATCAGCTGAGAGCCAACAGATTCATTGTCGCATCGGTGAATAACTAACCTGAAAAAGTGTCCCGTTGTCTCACTGTTACATCAAGCCTTTGAAAGAGCGACATTCATTGTATTGGAAAACAAAACAAAAAAGGTATATAGTTGTCCATGTGTGTCAGTATAAAATAGGGAACAAAATAAGAGACATTATATGGGACATTATGGTTCATTTAGTTATATTTCTAGACACAGGATATGTGGAACTGTGAACTGACTGGCCACGCCAGTTGAGACATGGAGAGAACCTTTTTTTCCTTGATTCTTCGCATCCTCTCTTCTCACCTTCTGAAAACCCATTGGATGAGAAGGTAAGAGTTCCCTCCCCATCTGACCATTTCATCCAATGCGTGTTGAGAAGGAAGCGAGGATGCTAGAAATCAAGGAAAGGCCATTGAGATCCTCCCATAGACGGCTGTCAGGACTGGGAGAGACACCTGAACAGAGGGGAGAGGGACACTGATACTCCTACCAAATTAAGCAATACAAAGAGGAGTCATGAATTTCAGCTTCTTTAAAAGATTTCAAAACATAATTGGTTGTGAAAGATGGTATCAAATATAAATACATTACAAACTGCTGCAATAGACAAATCTGTACACAGAAAGATTCAGGTACGAACAGTCTTCCAGCATTGCTGTTTCTGATAAATCACTTGAAGAGACTTTCATCATGCAACATAATCAATGACTACAGCAACTCCTTTACAATCTTCCCTAACATAATCAATGACGACATCAACTCCTTTACAATCTTCCCCAACATAATCAATGACTACATCAACTCCTTTACAGTCTTCCCCAACATAATCAATGACTACATCAACTCCTTTACAGTCTTCCCCAACATAATCAATAACTACATCAACTCCTTTACAATCTTCCCTAACATAATCAATGACGACATCAACTCATTTACAATCTTCCCCAATATAATCAATGACTACATCAACACCTTTACAATCTTCCCCAATATAATCAATGACGACATCAACTCCTTTACAAACTTCCCCAACATAATCAATGACGACATCAACTCCTTTACAATCTTCCCCAATATAATCAATGACTACATCAACTCCTTTACAATCTTCCCCAATATAATCAATGACTACATCAACTCCTTTACAATCTTCCCCAACATAATCAATGACTACATCAACTTTACAATCTTCCCCAACATAATCAATGACTACATCAACTCCTTTACAATCTTCCCCAACATAATCAATGACTACATCAACTCCTTTCCAATCTTCCCCACAGAAGTAAGACGTGTCCATGTTAAACACACCAAGAATTCACTACGTTTTGGGAGGCGAGTGAAGCTAACAGATTATATAAAGGAGTACATGGGAAGCAAGTCTGTCTGTATATGTTGACAAAGGCCTCATGGTTGGCTAAGCATGAACTCAACATCGTTAAAAAAAAAAAACGTTGCTGTAAGGTTGGATGTATGTTGAAGCAACTTCTGGGAACCCTCCAGTCCAGAGGAACAGACAGCTAACTATTTGTATATACATTATCACCATGCAAACCCACACAGTCTAGTGCGATTAACAATATGGATTCAGAAACAGAATGACATGGGGTGGCAGGGTAGCCTAGTGGTTAGAGCGTTGGACTGGTTAACTGAACAGGCAGTTAACCCACTGTTCCTAGGCCGTCATTGAAAATAAGAATTTGTTCTTAACTGACTTGCCCAGTTAAATAAAGGTAAAATTAAAAATAATAAATCATGTCTCTTTCAGTCTTACCAAATCACATGTCAGGAAAGGCAGCGGGATAGAAAACCACTGAGTGGACAAAACATTAGGAACACTTTCTTAACATTGATTATATTCGCACTCAGAACAGCCTCGATTCGTTGGGGCGTGGACTCTACAAGGTGTCGAAAGCGTTCCACAGGGATAGTGGTCCATGTTGACTGCAATGTTCCCCACAGTTGTCTCAAGTTGACTGAATGTCCTTTGGATGGTGGACCATTGGTAATACACACGGAAACTGTTGAAAAATCCAGCAGCGTTGCAGTTCTTCACACTTAAACTGGTGCGGCTGGCGCCTACTACCATACCCCTGTTCAAAGGCACTTAAATATTTGGTCTTGACTATTCACCCTCTGAATGGCACACAATCCATGTCTCAAGGCTTAAAAATCCTTCTTTAACCCGTCTCCTCCCCTTCATCTACACTGACTGAAGTGGATTTAACAAGTGACATCAATAAGGGATCATATCTTTCAACTGGATTCACCTGGTCAGTCTATGTCATGGATTCACCTGGTCAGTCTATGTCATGTAAAGACCAGGTGTTCTTAATGTTTTGTACACTGTGTAAAACCCATGGCAATAGGCTGCAGGGCAGAAAAGCATTTTCAGTTGGTAGAGGAGAGGGGCCTTGCCTTGAGATAATACAGCCACATCTTCATTAAATAGTTCTAATTGAATTACACCTACAGCAGGGCTCCTATTAGCTGAATACTGCAGTGAGATATAATAAGCCCTGTTTATATAAAACCTTATCCATTCCTCAGCACTTCCACCTCTATTTAAATGTCAACTACTTCAGCATTATGTTTGACTATTCACACGATTCAGGAGCGACTAACAAGTCAAGTCAAGATTAACAAGGTAATAAGGAGCAATCTGCTGAACACTAAATACCTAGGAGTCAGGGGCAATAAGGAGCAATCTGCTGAACACTAAATACCTTATAGTCAGGGGCAATAAGGAACAATATCTTAACTCAAAGACCACCATCGAAAAAGAAAAATTAGACGATTAACAGACAGAGAATCATTACAAAAATGATTTGAAAAACTTCCTTTAAATGAATACCTCTTGGGCTCTATTAGAAAGATACTGCCCTGAGAAGCCGTTTCCCATCTCTCCTCGGTCTGTGAGGTGGGAGAGAGGCAATCCACCTTTTCCACTAGGCTGTGAGCCTCGTCTCAACCACCAGAACCAAATCTCTCACTGGACGAGAGACGACTGTTAGCCAGGCTGGCTACGATATGTAGGCTAATTTGTAAACGTCACGCGCCGCGTCCCGTAAGTGTCCGCTGTTGCCGCCGGGGTTGTGCTCAGAGACTAAGTCCTGCTGGTCGTCTGACGGTGTCGAAGGTTCGGGAGAGTCCGGTCTGTCCGTTCTCTCAGTGTCCTCTGACTGGGATGATGACTCAGTGTCTGTGCTGTTGAATCCAAGCATCTCAACCACGGAGTTGGGCAAATCCTACACAGATAATAAACATCAGGTTAACGATCTGGTTAGAACCATAGGTCAATAACAAGGTGTTGAAGAGTGTTAGCTATGAATATAGGTACAATCGTATCAAATCAAAGTTTATTTGTCACGTGCACCGAATACAACAGGTGTTGACCTTACAGTGAAATGTCTACTCTAACCAATGGTGCGGGGAAAAAAAGGTGTGTGTGTGTGTGTGTGTGTATGTGTGTGTGTGTGTGTGTGTGTGTGTGTGTGTGTGTGTGTGTGTGTGTGTGTGTGTGTGTGTGTGTGTGTGAAGAAATAAAACAACAGTAAAAAGCCATTTGAAAAAAAAAGAGTAGCAAGTTCAGTAAGTGTTTCAGAATACAGGAACAAACATTCTGAAGGTATCTAATGTTCTGCCACGGAGTTGGACACACCCTACAAGGATATCATCAGAGGAAACTATTAAAAACACAGTTTTAATGAGGTTTATTTTCAACTGCATTTATTCACACATCTTGTGTATATAGTTATACCACCAAGTTGGGGAAATCCTACACAGTTTTCTTATTTTTTTAATAAAATAAATCAAAATAAATATTAAAAACATATATGTTACAGTTTTTTTTGAATGCGGGTTAGATTCAACTGCATTCATTCATATCCCCTGTGTGTTTCTACCACTGTT
The DNA here is from genome assembly GCF_036934945.1 of Oncorhynchus masou masou. Lineage (NCBI taxonomy): Eukaryota > Metazoa > Chordata > Actinopteri > Salmoniformes > Salmonidae > Oncorhynchus > Oncorhynchus masou. Next base: position 196,714 of record NW_027015440.1, read on the forward strand.
GGGTAAATTCTGTGAACATATTGTCGGACTAAACAAACAAGTTAACGAGGGTTGTGTTGAAAACCCCCTTCACACCCTTCTACTGGAAACAGCACAAACCAATTGTATCCCACTTCCTTTCCCTCTCCACACTCGGCAAACCCGCCATTATTTACCATGGTCCTTCGAGCCGGATGGGTTCTTAAAACCCATGCATTGTATTTCAGAATATAGTGGAAGCACAAATGTTCTGAAGATAGATGTCCTATCTATGGATACATACCTTACAACTCTTCAGCTGCAGGCATATAGCTTCAGCTTTGTTGAGGATGGCCACGATGTCCAGTTTCATCGACAGTTCATTTATGAGCTGGAAGGAAGGGAGAAAAGAAGAAGGGAGGAAAGAAGAAGGGAGGAAAGAAGAAGGGAGGAAAGAAGAAGGGAGAAAAGAAGAAGGGAGGAAAGAAGAAGGGAGAAAAGAAGGGAGGAAAGAAGAAGGGAGAAAAGAAGAAGGGAGGAAAGAAGAAGGGAGAAAAGAAGGAGGGAGGAAAGAAGAAGGGAGAAAAGAAGAAGGGAGGAAAGAAGAAGGGAGAAAAGAAGAAGGGAGGAAAGAAGAAGGGAGAAAAGAAGAAGGGAGGAAAGAAGAAGGGAGAAAAGAAGGGAGGAAAGAAGAAGGGAGGAAAGAAGAAGGGAGGAAAGAAGAAGGGAGGAAAGAAGAAGGGAGGAAAGAAGAAGGGAGGAAAGAAGAAGGGAGGAAAGAAGAAGGGAGGAAAGAAGAAGGGAGAAAAGAAGAAGGGAGGAAAGAAGAAGGGAGAAAAATCTTTGATCGGTGACTTGCTAAAGCAGAGATGGGTAACTGACGGCCTGCTGGCAGATCAGTAAAACATATTCTAACCGTTCACAACTTTGGGGTCACTTAAAAACGTCCTTGTTTTTTTTCTTTAAAAGCACATGTTTTGTCCATTTAAAATAACATCAAACTGATCAGAAATACAGTGTAGACACTGTTAATGTTGTAAATGACTATTGTTGCTGGAAACAGCTGATTTTTTAATGGAATATCTAAATTAGGCCCATTATTAGGAACCATCACTCCTGTGTCCCAATGGCACGTTGTGTTAGCTAATCCAAGTTCATCATTTAAAAAAAGGCTAATTGATCATTAGAATACCCTTTTACAATTATGTTAGCACAGCTGAAAACTATTGAACTGATTTAAAAAAGAAATAAAACTGGCCTTCTTTAAACTAGTTGAGTATCAGGAGCATCAACATTTGTGGGTTCAACTACAGGCTCAAAATGGTAATGTCTTTTGAAACTCGTCAGTCTATTCTTGTTCTGAGAAATGAAGGCTATTCCATGCGAGAAATTGCCAAGAAACTGAAGATCTCGTACAACGCTGTGTACTACTCCCGTCACAGAACAACGCAAACAGGCTCTAACCAGAATAGAAAGAGGAGTCGGAGGCCCCGGTGCACAACTGAGCAGTAGGACAAGTACATTATAGTGTCTAGTTTAAGAAACAGACGCCTCACAAGTCCTCAACTGGCAGCTCCATTAAATAGTACCCGCAAAACACCAGTCTCAACATCAACAGTGAAGAGGAGACATCGGGATGCTGGCCTTCTAGGCAGGGTTGCAAAGAAAAAGCCACATCTCAGAATGGCCAATGAAAATAAAAGATTAAGATGTGCAAAAGAACACAGACACTGGACAGAGGAACTCAATGTTAACGTTCAGACTGGTGTTTTGAGTAGCAAAAAAAAAATACTTTAGCGTAGGCAGACTGTCCCACATCTAAAAACAGGGAGCTATCGGACATTGGAAAATGAGTGTGAAGTAGGAATGAAGCCTGCTGCAGTCGGAGGAAATGACGCTATACGAGCGTTTGCATCTTTTTCAAAAGAGCAACAACCAATCCTCTAGAGAGCAGCGGGACAGGACCATTTTACTTAGGGGTGTTTGATCAATGAAGGGGACATGTGGGATTTAATTACAAAATGAATGAGAAACACCCGTCTCTATTCTACCATTAGTTAATGAGGTACCATTATTTCCATAAGGAGTTATGATTTGCCTGGCTAAATAAAGGTTAAATAAATAAAATAAACAATTATCAAGAATTGTAATTCTAAGATGATTGGGTATTCGAATTTGTTTATTTTTGAGTTAACATGCAGTGTTTTTTTTTTTTAAATCACGATGTGAATCATGTGTTCAAAGTGGAAACGACCAGTTCCCAGGGTCCTGGTCTTTGGGTAAATATACACATGTATTTTGTTCAGTCTGCATATAGAAAGAAAAATATAATAAAATAAAATATATGTTAATGAGGGTTGACAGATGGAGTGTGACGTGTGTATTGCTGATTTCATGAAATGGATTGTGACGTGTGTATTGCTGATTTCATGAAATGGATTGTGACGTGTGTATTGCTGATTTCATGAAATGGATTGTGATGTGTGTATTTGCTGATTTCATTAGTGTCTTTGTTTCGATACCAACTTCACCAGAATGGGTCTACTCCCTGACCTGGAGTGTTGGGGTTCCCCCCCGAAGAGTTAGGGTGTCAACTCCCTGACCTGGCAACTCTTCAGAGAGGTAGCCAGTAAAATAAGGGAGTGTTGGGGTTCCCCCTGATGGGTTAGGGTGTCAACTCCCTGGCCTGGCAACTCTTCAGAGGTAGCCAGTAAAATAAGGGAGTGTTGGGTTCCCCACAATGGGTTAAGGTGTCAACTCCCTGACCTGGCAACTCTTCAGAGAGGTAGCCAGTAAAATAAGGGAGGGTTGGGGTTCCCCCCGATGGGTTAGGGTGTCAACTCCCTGACCTGGCAACTCTTCAGAGAGGTAGCCAGTAAAATAAGGGAGTGTTGGGGTTCCCCGATGGGTTAGGGTGTCAACTCCCTGACCTGGCAACTCTTCAGAGTGGCAGCCAGTAAAATAAGGGAGTGTTGGGGTTCCCCGATGGGTTAGGGTGTCAACTCCCTGACCTGGCAACTCTTCAGAGAGGTAGCCAGTAAAATAAGGGAGTGTTGGGGTTCCCCCCGATGGGTTAGGGTGTCAACTCCCTGACCTGGCAACTCTTCAGAGAGGTAGCCAGTACAATAAGGGAGTGTTGGGGTTCCCCCCGATGGGTTAGGGTGTCAACTCCCTGACCTGGCAACTCTTCAGAGAGGTAGCCAGTAAAATAAGGGAGTGTTGGGGTTCCCCCCAAAGGGTTAGGGTGTCAACTCCCTGACCTGGCAACTCTTCAGAGAGGAAGCCAGTAAAATAAGGGAGTGTTGGGGTTCCCCCCAAAGGGTTAGGGTGTCAACTCCCTGACCTGGCAACTCTTCAGAGAGGTAGCCAGTACAATAAGGGAGTGTTGGGTTCCCCCCGATGGGTTAGGGTGTCAACTCCCTGACCTGGCAACTCTTCAGAGCGGTAGCCAGTAAAATCAGGGAGTGTTGGGGTTCCCCCCGATGGGTTAGGGTGCTAACTCCCTGACCTGGCAACTCTTCAGAGCGGCAGCCAGTACAATAAGGGAGTGTTGGGGTTCCCCCCGATGGGTTAGGGTGCTAACTCCCTGACCTGGCAACTCTTCAGAGCGGCAGCCAGTACAATAAGGGAGTGTTGGGGTTCCCCCCGATGGGTTAGGGTGCTAACTCCCTGACCTGGCAACTCTTCAGAGCGGCAGCCAGTACAATAAGGGAGTGTGAACTAAGTAGGAAAAACCTTTTCAACAGTAACAGTATGTTGTTGTATGTATGTTGTTGTGTTATTTATCCTAGAGAAAATGCTATTATTAAGAAAATTGGCAATGTAATCATTTGTCATATAGTCAAATCTTGTCTGGATTTCCTGAAACCGAAATGAACTAAAACTGTTGTTCTGATCTGTCCTCTCTTTAGGTTATCATGGAAGGGGACGTCAGATGGTGTCTTAACAGATGTAGGAATCATTTGGCCACAAACAGTGTGTGTGAACCTTAAAACCCTCCCAGACCGGCTGCAGAAAGAGTGACAAAAGGCGTTCAAAGTGACGGTGACCTTTAACACTTATCTGTGTCCGAGCCAAACCTGGGTGCGGGCGGCAGGGGCGCTGAGACCGCGCATGTGGAGTCAGCATGGAGAGAGAAACTTCTAGCGTGCTGATGGGAGAAATTGACCAGACAGGGTAGCCTAGTGGTTAGAGCGTTGAACTAGTAACCGGAAGGTTGCAAGTTCAAACCCCTGAGCTGACAAGGTACAAATCTGTCGTTCTGCCCCTGAACAGGCAGTTAACCCACTGTTTTTAGGCCGTCATTGAAAATAATAATTTTTTTCTTAACTGACTTGCCGAGTTAAATAAAGATCAAATTACAAATAAAAAAATAGCGGCTCAGGTGAGAGACTTGTAATTGTGGGAAAAACTTTACATTGAAATCGGGACATTAAAATCGGGACATTATCAAGGGCCATCAAACGTGACAGGCAAGAGTGCCGTTGGGAAGATGAACTGCAACGCCATCTGAAGAAGACGCTAGAATTATAAGTGCCGGGAGAATGGAGGTCTACACACTGTCAACAATTTAGACTAAGTACGCATTGAGATACCGATCTGTCATTACCAGGCCACTCGCAACAGGAAAACAGGGACAAAGGGAGGCTGTAATGAGAAGAGTTATTACCGGCAATAAAAAGATCCCATTTCTAAATGTACATTCTAACCGGGATGATGTGTGCTAGTCTGAGAAGACAAAGTAAAGCACTAAGGACTGTCATTTTAAATTTGGGTCGGATAATTTATAAAAATGTTTTAGTTATGATTCAGCGAGAGAGAGTCGCTCTCAAACTGGAGGCATGGGGACACTGCTAAAATGTATTAGGCCCAGGAAGGCTCTAGAACCATTATCTTTAAAATGTATTAGGCCCAGGAAGGCTCTAGAACCCTTAACTTTAAAACGTATTAGGCCCCAGGAAGGCTCTAGAACCCTTATCTTTAAAATGTATTAGGCCCAGGAAGGCTCTAGAACCCTTATCTTTAAAATGTATTAGGCCCAGGAAGGCTCTAGAACCCTTATCTTTAAAATGTATTAGGCCCAGGAAGGCTCTAGAACCCTTATCTTTAAAATGTATTAGGCCCAGGAAGGCTCTAGAACCCTTATCTTTAAAATGTATTAGGCCCCAGGAAGGCTCTAGAAACCTTATCTTTAAAATGTATTAGGCCCAGGAAGGCTCTAGAAACATTATCTTTAAAATGTATTAGGCCCAGGAAGGCTCTAGAAACCTTATCTTTAAAATGTATTAGGCCCAGGAAGGCTCTAGAAACCTTTTCTTTAAAATGTATTAGGCCCCAGGAAGGCTCTAGAAACCTTATCTTTAAAACGTATTAGGCCCCAGGAAGGCTCTAGAACCCTTATCTTTAAAATGTATTAGGCCCAGGAAGGCTCTAGAACCCTTATCTTTAAAATGTATTAGGCCCCAGGAAGGCTCTAGAACCCTTATCTTTAAAACGTATTAGGCCCCAGGAAGGCTCTAGAAACCTTATCTTTAAGTGTCCTCCAAGAGGGAGGTTATTGGAGAACTCACTGGATGATAAGCTCGGGTCAACCATTTCTGTTCTCTTCTGTTTTACCATGTCATCAGAATATTAATGTTAAATCGCATCATACATTCAGATTGCTGGACGATACGGTATAATTAGTTGCACACAAGGTTCATAGTCTGTGTCTTGCGATAACACCCAAGGATGAACGTGAAGGAGATGGCATGGAGACCAGCATCACAAGGCCATAGAACGTACCGGATGGACGGTTCTGTACCCCAGTCCGAGTAGCATCAAGGGTGGTGTGAATTATTAAACAGACTTCTTTCTCTCTTCCCTGATCAAGTCAACAGGTTTTTAGGTGTCGTGGAACATAAGACTGATCATTGTTCCGGAGGAGGGACTGATGTATATTGACTAACACACACACACAGGAGGAGGAGGGACTGATGTATATTGACTAACACACACACACACACGCACACACACACACACACACACACACACACTCAGGAGGAGGAGAGACTGATGTATATTGACTAACACGCACGCACGCACGCACACACACACACACACACTCAGGAGGAGGAGAGACTGAGGTATACTGACTAAGTGATTTAGGAATGTTTCAGTATGTTTATAACTGTAGAAGTGCATTAGGAGTAGTGACTAGTGTGTTACGGGTTAGATGGAATGATATCTGTGTAAATGTATCTGTAGCAGGAAGTGAGGTACACATGGGGCCTGTGATTGAGACAGAGAATGTTGACATCAGACTTAAGTGGGAGGGAAGGTGATGGAGGTGATAGAATGGGATCATCCACAGAGACTGTGTATGTTGTTACAGGAGATGGCTCGTAGGAGAAGGAGGACAGCTAACTGTAGACTGTTAAGTGAGAGGGAAGGTGATGTGTATGTTGTTACAGGAGATGGCTCGTAGGTGAAGGAGGACAGCTAACTGTAGACTGTTAAGTGAGAGGGAAGGTGATGTGTATGTTGTTACAGGAGATGGCTCGTAGGTGAAGGAGGACAGCTAACTGTAGACTGTTAAGTGAGAGGGAAGGTGATGTGTATGTTGTTACAGGAGATGGCTCGTAGGTGAAGGAGGACAGCTAACTGTAGACTGTTAAGTGAGAGGGAAGGTGATGTGTATGTTGTTACAGGAGATGGCTCGTAGGAGAGGGAGGACAGCTGACTGTGCCCAATATAGAGACTATTACACAGACCCAGATCATGGTGAGAGTAGCAGAGATCGTGTTGGCATTTTGGACACTATTGTCAACTTTCCAGAAACCTGTGAGGTTGTGAGGTTGTTAGGTTGTGAGATGGTACTTTAAACAACATGTTGGAGGCATTGATGTGAAAGTCTATCCAGTGCCGAGTTACCTCAAGAGGATGGAGCATTGATTAGGGCTACGCACCTGCCTATCGGGTGACCTGCCTATCGGGTGACCTGCCTATCGGGTGACCTGCCTATCGGGTGACCTGCCTATCGGGTGACCTGCCTATCGGGTGACCTGCCTATCGGGTGACCTGCCTATCGGGTGACCTGCCTATCGGGTGACCTGCCTATCGGGTGACCTGCCTATCGGGTGACCTGCCTATCGGGTGACCTGCCTATCGGGTGACCTGCCTATCGGGTGACCTGCCTATCGGGTGACCTGCCTATCGGGTGACCTGCCTATCGGGTGACCTGCCTATCGGGTGACCTGCCTATCGGGTGACCTGCCTATCGGGTGACCTGCCTATCAGGTGACCTGCCTATCGGGTGACCTGCCTATCGGGTGACCTGCCTATCGGGTGACCTGCCTATCGGGTGACCTGTCTATCAGGTGACAAAGGAGGAGATGGAGAGCAGAGTGAGGATGCCATGGCTTGGGAACCTGCCTATCAGGTGACAAAGGAGGAGATGGAGAGCAGAGTGAGGATGCCATGGCTTGGGAACCTGCCTATCAGGTGACAAAGGAGGAGATGGAGAGCAGAGTGAGGATGCCATGGCTTGGGAACCTGCCTATCAGGTGACAAAGGAGGAGATGGAGAGCAGAGTGAGGATGCCATGGCTTGGGAACCTGCCTATCAGGTGACAAAGGAGGAGATGGAGAGCAGAGTGAGGATGCCATGGCTTGGGAACCGCTCTCGGAACCTGTGGTCTGACGGTGAAGACAGGCGAAAGCATGAGGAGGCTTTTTAGGGCTTTCATTTTGGTGGAATCCAGCAGAACAGTGTCCTGAAGACAAAGTCAGGCGAAGAGAGAGTTGGAATTGACACGTTGTCATGCAGATCTTAACACGTTGTTAATGCTGTTGTGTTTTGGGTGTTAATTTTGACTTTGCAAGTCTTGTGCCATCACTCTCTCAGGAACCAGAAGGAGAAAGTTGAAACAGAAGTCAACAGCTCCAGTGGACAAGTTATTATCAGTGTCCTGTAATAAGTGGAAATGAGTGTTTATTTTACCTTTATTTAACTAGGCAAGTCAGTTAAGAACACATTCTTATTTTAAGAACAAATTCTTATACACTGCAAACATTTTTCACATTTTGCAAAATGTGTCAAAATTTCTCTCTCCGGCTTTCAAGAGGGGAGGCAGCTAAAACAAGTTTTGCCCGCAAGGTGGCAGGGCCCCCCAACAAAATGTTGCTTAGGGCCTCCAAAAGGCTAGAGCCAGCTCTGACTGCATGTGTGAACATGGATGTGGGTACGCAGACTGCGAGCCACTGCGTCCCCTCGTGATGAGGTTTTTGGTGGCCCCCACCCCACCCGAAGTTGCCCGTCCCTGTGCTAAAGTGATGACACGGATAAACACTCCAACACTGGAAACCAGTGTTCTGTGTGGATATAACACACGTGTGTTGTAATGTGACTAGGCAGTGAGAGCCTGTTAGTTAGAAGACCACATGCTCCTGCTAGGTGATAATTAACTGCTTCCTTCAGACATCATAAAACACAGCCCATTCTCTCTCTCTCTCACCACTCTCGTTCCCTCTCACTCTTCCAACTTTCTCTCCCTCTCTCCCTCCCTAAACCCCCCCTCGCTCTCCCCACTCTCTTTCTCCCCCTATCTACTGCCACCTCCCTCCCCCACCTGGTGTTGTAGCTACTGTATAGATAGAGCCTGCAAGGTCTCCATGGTTACCATCTACTAGCTGTCTACTAACTGTCTCCCACCTGGTGTTGTAGCTACTGTATAGATAGAGCCTGCAAGGTCTCCATGGTTACCATCTACTAGCTGTCTACTAACTGTCTCCCACCTGGTGTTGTAGCTACTGTATAGATAGAGCCTGCAAGGTCTCCATGGTTACCATCTACTAGCTGTCTACTAACTGTCTCCCACCTGGTGTTGTAGCTACTGTATAGATAGAGCCTGCAAGGTCTCCATGGTTACCATCTACTAGCTGTCTACCAACTGCAGAAAGAACAGCTGTGATCACATCAGGAAGTAACGTCAAGGTAAAATGCTGAATGATTTAAAACGGTTCCAAGCATCCTTACATGTATATGCCACAGCCAAGATAACTCCTGATTACATCAGCCTGTATTTCTAGAGAGATTACCAGACCTACCATTAGTCATTTTCAATATACAAAGACACTAAACATGTGTAACAGTATAACTTTAGACCGTCCCCTCACCCATACCCGGCGCAAACCAGGGACCCTCTGCACACACCGCTAACTAAGCTAGCCGTTTCACATCCGTTACACTCACCCCCTTTTGACCTCCTTTTCCGCAGCAACCAGTGATCCGGGTCAACAGCATCAATGTGACAGTATAACTTTAGACCGTCCCTCGCCCCGACACGGGCGCGAACCAGGGACCCTCTGCACACATCAACAACAGTCATCCCTCGAAGCATCGTTACCCATCGCTTCACAAAAGCCGCGGCCCTTGCAGAGCAAGGGGAACTACTACTTCAAGGTCTCAGAGCAAGTGACGTCACCGATTGAAACGCTATTTAGCACGAACACCGCTAACTAAGCTATCCGTTTCACATCCGTTACACTGAGCACTAAAACAATCCCATTCCACTATTGAGAAAACGGGGGAAAAACTAGTTCTATGGTTTTCATTGACCGTCATCAGTACATTTAGATGGAGACTTTTAATAGTGAGTGGTTGAACACCACTAAAAGACAGAGGGGACCAGACATCAATGTGTCTGTAGTGCTGTCCCCACTCTCCTCTTCTCCCCCCCACTCTCCTCTTCTCCCCCCCACTCTCCTCTTCTCCCCCCACTCTCCTCTTCTCCTCCCCACTCTCCTCTTCTCCTCACCACTCTCCTCTTCCCCCCCCCCACTCTCCTCACCACTCTCCTCTTCCCCCCCCCCACTCTCCTCTCCTCTCCCCCCCCTCTTTCCCCCCCCCCCCACTCTCCTCTTCTCTCCCCCCACTCTCCTCTTCCCCCCCCCACTCTCCCCCCCCACTCTCCTCTTCTCTCCCCCCCACTCTCCTCTCCCCCCCCCCCACTCTCCTCTGATAGGAGTTAAAAGGACCCTTTTTATTTTAGGAGGTAGGTTAGGTCATATTTAGTATAATGTTGACCCAACCAACCTTGCACTCACACAGAGACAGAGACAAGTGAACACACACATAGACAAAAACGTCAGAACACACACCTTGAGGATCTCATTGAAGCCATATTGTTTCTCCATAATCTGGTGTTTCTCTGAGTCCAGGATGGCACAGCACACCAGCAGGTGGAAGTTCTGGCATGGCAGCCCGGTCCACATTACCTGAAGTCAACCCAGAGACAATCAGAGTCGGTGTGTGTGTGAGAGACACAGTATCTGCATCATTATGTCTGATGAATAAAACTAATTGTTGTGATTCTGTGAAACATAATTAAATTAATGCTAATTGGCTTGTGTTTTCTCGCAATGCCTCTGGACGAATGGAGAGATGATGAAATGAAAACTAAACTATGGGCCCTTTAATCAGGTTACCGATTCCTCTACGGGGAGTTAGGAGGAGGAGGAGAGCAGGAGAAGAGGAGGAGAGACTGAGGAGCAGCAGGACCAGAGAGTCAGGGGACAGAGAGAGGCCACTGATTGATTAAGTGCTCACTGTAATGACTGATTGGCCTCTTTGATTGATTGGCTGGATTGACTGTGTGGGCTGATCGATCATTAGAGAACAGACGATTGATTAACGGTAAACGCCTTGAATGTCTGGGACTCACCTCCCAAAGACGCAGGACATCAGGGAAACTCAGTTCTCTCTTGAAGCGAATCAGGAGCCAGCGGAAGCAGAAGTACAGGTGACCAGAGTCCTGGGCCACTAAGATGGACACACACACACACACACACGAGGTTAGCAGAAGTACAGGTGACCAGAGTCCTGGGCCACTGTAAGATGGACACACACACACACACACGAGGTTAGCAGAAGTACAGGTGACCAGAGTCCTGGGCCACTGTAAGATGGACACACACACAGAGGTTAGCAGAAGTACAGGTGACCAGAGTCCTGGGCCACTGTAAGATGGAGACACACACACACACACACACACACACACACACACACACACACACACACACACACACACACACACACACACACACACACACACACACACACACGAGGTTAGCAGAAGTACAGGTGACCAGAGTCCTGGGCCACTGTAAGATGGAGACACACACACACACACACACACACACACGAGGTTAGCAGAAGTACAGGTGACCAGAGTCCTGGGCCACTGTAAGATGGACACACACACACACACGAGGTTAGCAGAAGTACAGGTGACCAGAGTCCTGGGCCACTGTAAGATGGAGACACACACACACACACACACACACGAGGTTAGCAGAAGTACAGGTGACCAGAGTCCTGGGCCACTGTAAGATGGACACACACACACACACACACACAGAGGTTAGCAGAAGTACAGGTGACCAGAGTCCTGGGCCACTGTAAGATGGACACACACACGAGGTTAGCAGAAGTACAGGTGACCAGAGTCCTGGGTCACTGTAAGATGGAGACACACACACACACACGAGGTTAGCAGAAGTACAGGTGACCAGAGTCCTGGGCCACTGTAAGATGGACACACACACACACACACACGAGGTTAGCAGAAGTACAGGTGACCAGAGTCCTGGGCCACTGTAAGATGGACACACACACACAAGGTTAGCAGAAGTACAGGTAGCCTCTAACATAAGGTTAGAATGAAGGGAACCCGACAACATCTTAGGTATTGCCTTCAGACATCATGAGCTGAAAAGCCATTGGGCAGAGATCCAGCCATCCCTGAGGGGTTAAATCCACTCGGCATGTGTCAGAGTTGTGAGTATCTCTGATCAAGGAGCTGAAGGAATATCAATAGTGAGGAAGTGGAGCCTCGTAAATTAAAGTCAACCAATCATAGACCTTAAGCCTCTTACGTCCCCTCGCTATCTCTTCTCCCCCCCCCGGCACCCCCCCCCTCCCCCGCAAAAGACAATCCCGTCCATCACTGTCGTTCTCTTCCTGCCCTCAATCTAACCTTTCCAGCTCAAATTAAAGCGATAAATAGCACATTTCATTTACATATTATTGAATTTCCTTGGTTTATTGTTCTTGGAAGCTCTCTAAATTCCGAAGGAGCAGTTGTTGTTATCCGGCGCGGTAACGAACAGCAGACCAGTTTTTGTAGGGTGGCTGAGCGAACCCAAATTAATCTAGAAAATTAATGACTATAAAGTACGCGGTGATAAATCAACATCGTCCCGATCAGACTGCACGGTAGCGCTCGCCGCATTTAAACAGCCTAATTCAAAACAACTTATCAGGGACTGTTTAGGGACGCGGCTAACCCCTGTGACCTCTAGCAAATAGGAGACTTTTCCAAACAGAACACACCATATTTATCTCATTAGGAAGTCTTAGTCAAACTCGGATAAACTCTGGTTTTTCTTTCGAAGACAAAATGTGGCGTCGGCACTTGTGAGAGAGAGAGAGAGAAAACACAAGGGCAATGTTTCACTGGCTCCATCAAGGTGATTATCTAGTACACTTATGACGAGGATGAATGTGTGTTCCGTTGTCACGGTGAACGTTCTATTCCGTGGATTCTAAATGGCAGTAATGGGTGTTGTTCATTAGGGAGGGACTGGACTACCCAGACTCCAAAAATTGACGCTAAAATGTAATTTTCTGTAAGGATTTTATTTTTTAAAGCATGCCCTGTTTGTGTGTGTGTTCCCCTCACCCAGGGAGTTCCAGAAGGACAGGTCCAGTAGTTGTAGCAGTGTGTGTGTGTGTCCCTCACTCAGGTAGTTCCAGAAGGACAGGTCCAGTAGTCGTAGCAGTGTGTGTGTGTGTGTGTGTGTTCCCCTCACCCAGGAAGTTCCAGAAGGACAGGTCCAGTAGTCATAGCAGTGTGTGTGTGTGTGTGTGTGTCCCTCACCCAGGTAGTTCCAGAAGGACAGGTCCAGTAGTCGTAGCAGTGTGTGTGTGTGTGTGTGTGTCCCTCACCCAGGTAGTTCCAGAAGGACAGGTCCAGTAGTCGTAGCAGTGTGTGTGTGTGTGTGTGTCCCTCACCCAGGTAGTTCCAGAAGGACAGGTCCAGTAGTTGTAGCAGTGTGTGTGTGTGTGTGTGTTCCCCTCACCCAGGTAGTTCCAGAAGGACAGGTCCAGTAGCCGTAGCAGTGTGTGTGTGTGTGTGTGTGTGTGTGTGTGTGTGTGTGTGTGTGTGTGTGTGTGTGTGTGTGTGTGTGTGTGTCCCTCACCCAGGTAGTTCCAGAAGGACAGGTCCAGTAGTCATAGCAGAGTGTGTGTGTGTGTTCCCCTCACCCAGGAAGTTCCAGAAGGACAGGTCCAGTAGTCATAGCAGTGTGTGTGTGTGTGTGTGTGTGTGTCCCTCACCCAGGTAGTTCCAGAAGGACAGGTCCAGTAGTCGTAGCAGTGTGTGTGTGTGTGTGTGTGTGTGTGTGTCCCTCACCCAGGTAGTTCCAGAAGGACAGGTCCAGTAGTCGTAGCAGTGTGTGTGTGTGTGTGTGTGTGTGTGTGTGTTCCCTTCACCCAGGTAGTTCCAGAAGGACAGGTCCAGTAGTCGTAGCAGTGTGTGTGTGTGTGTGTGTGTGTGTGTGTGTCCCTCACCCAGGTAGTTCCAGAAGGACAGGTCCATTGGTCGTAGCAGAGTGTGTGTGTGTGTGTCCCTCACCCAGGTAGTTCCAGAAGGACAGGTCCAGTAGTCATAGCAGAGTGTGTGTGTGTGTGTGTGTGTCTGTTCCCCTCACCCAGGGAGTTCCAGAAGGACAGGTCCAGCAGTCGTAGCAGTGTGTGTGTGTGTGTGTGTGTGTGTGTGTCCCTCACCCAGGTAGTTCCAGAAGGACAGGTCCAGTAGTTGTAGCAGAGTGTGTGTGTGTGTGTGTGTGTGTGTGTGTGTGTGTGTGTGTGTGTGTGTGTGTGTGTGTGTTCCCCTCACCCAGGTAGTTCCAGAAGGACAGGTCCAGTAGTCTTAGCAGAGTGTGTGTGTGTCCCTCACCCAGGTAGTTCCAGAAGGACAGGTCCAGTAGTCGTAGCAGTGTGTGTGTGTGTGTGTGTGTGTGTGTGTGTGTGTGTGTCCCTCACCCAGGTGGTTCCAGAAGGACAGGTCCAGTAGTCGTAGCAGAGTGTGTGTGTGTGTGTGTGTGTGTGTGTTCCCCTCACCCCGGTGGTTCCAGAAGGACAGGTCCAGTAGTCGTAGCAGAGTGTGTGTGTTCCCCTCACCCAGGTGGTTCCAGAAGGACAGGTCCAGTAGTCGTAGCAGTGTGTGTGTGTGTGTGTGTGTGTGTGTGTGTGTGTGTGTGTGTGTGTGTTCCCCTCACCCAGGTGGTTCCAGAAGGACAGGTCCAGTAGTCGTAGCAGAGTGTGTGTGTGTGTGTGTGTTCCCCTCACCCAGGTGGTTCCAGAAGGACAGGTCCAGTAGTCGTAGCAGAGTGTGTGTGTGTGTGTTCCCCTCACCCAGGTGGTTCCAGAAGGACAGGTCCAGTAGTCGTAGCAGAGTGTGTGTGTGTGTGTGCCCCTCACCCAGGTGGTTCCAGAAGGACAGGTCCAGTAGTCGTAGCAGAGTGTGTGTGTGTTCCCCTCACCCAGGTGGTTCCAGAAGGACAGGTCCAGTAGTCGTAGCAGAGTGCTGAGCTGGATCAGTTGAGTCTTCATTCCCTGCATCTGCTCCTCAAAGTTCTGGTGCTGAGAGTTTAGACAGAATAGAAATACATTCACACTATACAGACGACACGATCGACACTATGTGGATGCCAGCTCGTCAAACAACTCATTACAAAATCATGGGCATGAACATGGAGTTGGTCCCCCCTTTTGCTGCTATAACAGTCTCTACTCTTCTGGGAAGAGTTTCCACTAGATGTTGGAACATTGCTGCTATAACAGCCTCCACTCTTCTGGGAAGAGTTTCCACTAGATGTTGGAACATTGCTGCTATAACAGTCTCTACTCTTCTGGGAAGAGTTTCCACTAGATGTTGGAACATTGCTGCTATAACAGTCTCTACTCTTCTGGGAAGGCTTTCCACTAGATGTTGGAACATTGCTGCTATAACAGCCTCCACTCTTCTGGGAAGGCTTTCCACTAGATGTTGGAACATTGCTGCTATAACAGTCTCTACTCTTCTGGGAAGGCTTTCCACTAGATGTTGGAACATTGCTGCTATAACAGTCTCTACTCTTCTGGGAAGAGTTTCCACTAGATGTTGGAACATTGCTGCTATAACAGTCTCTACTCTTCTGGGAAGGCTTTCCACTAGATGTTGGAACATTGCTGCTATAACAGCCTCCACTCTTCTGGGAAGGCTTTCCACTAGATGTTGGAACATTGCTGCTCTAACAGTCTCTTACTCTTCTGGGAAGGCTTTCCACTAGATGTTGGAACATTGCTGCTATAACAGCCTCCACTCTTCTGGGAAGAGTTTCCACTAGATGTTGGAACATTGCTGTGGGGGACTTTCTTTCATTAAGTCACAAGAGCATTGGTGAGGTCGGGCACTGATTAGGCCTGGCCCGCAGTCGGCATTCCAATTCATCCTAAAGTTGTTCGATTGGGGGTTGAGGTCAGGGCTCCATGCAGACCAGTCAAGTTCTTCCCATACCGATCTTGACAAAGCATTTCTGTATTCATTATTGCTCCTCCTCCACACTTTACAGTTGGCAGTATGCATGGGGCAGGTAGTGTTATCTTGGCATGCGCCTAACCCCGATTCGTCCGTCGGACTGCCAGATGAAGCGTGCCGGCATTCAGCCATCCAGCCATTCAGCCAGCCAGTCGGCCAGCCAGCCAGCCGGCCAGCCAGCCAGCCAGCCAGTCGGCCAGCCTGCCAGCCAGGCGGTCGGCCAGCCAGCCAGCCAGTCGGCCAGCCAGCCAGTCGGCAAGCCTGCCAGCCAGTCGGCCAGCCAGCCCGTCACATAACACCACATTGATTCTCTCTGCTCCTCAATCACCAGGCTTCCTTTTGCCTTCCTCACTAACAAGTTGCTATCTGGCGTTTAAATCAATAACCCTGATGTTGCCATGTTTGATGTATTAATGGGTGGGATGACAGCTACAGTGCTGGAGATGACAAGGTCTTTGGGTTTTCTTTGAATAACAAGGGCCTGTCAGGTACAAGACCACTCAGCCGAGTAATAATATCATGATTGCTGTTTACCCTAACCTGTGTGTAGCTGTTTACCAGGGTAGACCAGCCCTGGGCTACAGTATCTATAAAGCTATGGATGGTTAATGAACACGAAATCCCCTTTAAATTACTTCAGCAGCTATCTGGAGGAAAGAATAGAGGAAACAGACAGGAGGCTGGGTGGTGTCGTGACAGACTGGAGGCTGGATGGTGTCGTGACAGACTGGAGGCTGGGTGGTGTCGTGACAGACAGGAAGCTGGATGGTGTCGTGACAGACTGGAGACTGGGTGGTGTCGTGACAGAGAACAGACAGGAGGCTGGGTGGTGTCGTGACAGAGAACAGACAGGAGGCTGGATGGTGTCGTGACAGACAGGAGGCTGGATGGTGTCGTGACAGACAGGAGGCTGGATGGTGTCGTGACAGACAGGAAGCTGGATGGTGTCGTGACAGACTGGAGGCTGGATGGTGTCGTGACAGACAGGGAGCTGGATGGTGTCGTGACAGACAGGGAGCTGGATGGTGTCGTGACAGACAGGGAGCTGGATGGTGTCGTGACAGACAGGGAGCTGGATGGTGTCGTGACAGACAGGGAGCTGGATGGTGCCGTAACAGACAGGAAGCTGGATGGTGTCGTGACAGACTGGAAGCTGGATGGTGTCGTGACAGACAGGAAGCTGGATGGTGTCGTGACAGACAGGAAGCTGGATGGTGTCGTGACAGACTGGAGGCTGGATGGTGTCGTGACAGACTGGAGGCTGGATGGTGTCGTGACAGACTGGAGGCTGGATGGTGTCGTGACAGACTGGAGGCTGGATGGTGTCGTGACAGACTGGAGGCTGGATGGTGTCGTGACAGACAGGGAGCTGGATGGTGTCGTGACAGACAGGGAGCTGGATGGTGTCGTGACAGACAGGGAGCTGGATGGTGTCGTGACAGACAGGGAGCTGGATGGTGTCGTGACAGACAGGAAGCTGGATGGTGTCGTGACAGACAGGAAGCTGGATGGTGTCGTGACAGACAGGAAGCTGGATGGTGTCGTGACAGACAGGAAGCTGGATGGTGTCGTGACAGACAGGAAGCTGGATGGTGTCGTGACAGACAGGAAGCTGGATGGTGTCGTGACAGACTGGAAGCTGGATGGTGTCGTGACAGACTGGAGGCTGGATGGTGTCGTGACAGGCAGGAGGCTGGGTGGTGTCGTGACAGAGAACAGACTGGAGGCTGGGTGGTGTCGTGACAGAGAACAGACAGGAAGCTGGATGGTGTCGTGACAGACTGGAGGCTGGATGGTGTCGTAACAGACTGGAGGCTGGATGGTGTCGTGATAGACTGGAGGCTGGGTGGTGTCGTGACAGACAGGAGACTGGGTGGTGTCGTGACAGACTGGAGACTGGGTGGTGTCGTGACAGAGAACAGACAGGAGGCTGGATGGTGTCGTGACAGACTGGAGGCTGGATGGTGTTGTGACAGACAGGAGGCTGGATGGTGTCGTGACAGACAGGAAGCTGGATGGTGTCGTGACAGACAGGAAGCTGGATGGTGTCGTGACAGACAGGAAGCTGGATGGTGTCGTGACAGACTGGAGGCTGGATGGTGTCGTGACAGACTGGAGGCTGGATGGTGTCGTGACAGACTGGAGGCTGGATGGTGTCGTGACAGACAGGGAGCTGGATGGTGTCGTGACAGACAGGGAGCTGGATGGTGTCGTGACAGACTGGAAGCTGGATGGTGTCGTGACAGACTGGAAGCTGGATGGTGTCGTGACAGACTGGAGGCTGGATGGTGTCGTGACAGACAGGAGGCTGGGTGGTGTCGTGACAGAGAACATACAGGAGGCTGGATGGTGTCGTGACAGACTGGAGGCTGGGTGGTGTCGTGACAGACTGGAGGCTGGGTGGCGTCGTGACAGAGAACAGACAGGAGGCTGGGTGGTGTCGTGACAGACTGGAGGCTGGATGGTGTCGTGACAGACTGGAGGCTGGATGGTGTCGTGACAGACTGGAGGCTGGATGGTGTCGTGACAGACTGGAGGCTGGATGGTGCCGTGACAGACAGGAAGCTGGATGGTGTCGTGACAGACAGGAAGCTGGATGGTGTCGTGACAGACAGGAGGCTGGATGGTGTCGTGACAGACAGGAGGCTGGATGGTGTCGTGACAGACAGGAGGCTGGATGGTGTCGTGACAGACAGGAGGCTGGATGGTGTCGTGACAGACAGGAGGCTGGATGGTGTCGTGACAGACAGGAGGCTGGACGGTGTCGTAACAGACAGGAAGCTGGACGGTGTCGTAACAGACAGGAAGCTGGATGGTGTCGTGACAGACTGGAGGCTGGATGGTGTTGTGTCGTGACAGACTGGAGGCTGGATGGTGTCGTAACAGAACATACAGGAGGCTGGATGGTGTTGTAACAGAACAGACAGGAAGCTGGATGGTGTCGTAACAGAACAGACAGGAAGCTGGATGGTGTCGTAACAGAACAGACAGGAAGCTGGATGGTGTCGTAACAGAACAGACAGGAAGCTGGATGGTGTTGTAATAAGTTGGATAATAAGACAGAAAGAAACTAATTCAGAACACAAATCATAGAGCTGGAGTGACATCAAAGTGTCAGGGCTCTGCTCAGCTATTGGTGGAGGCTATGAGAGAGTGGTCTTGGATGCATCCTTTGTGAAATGCACCATGGGAACCCAGCGTGGTCAGGTAATCAGGTCTCACTCTACCAACACTTACCTAGTTGGCCTCCCTCTCTCGTTAAACAGGAAGAACTGTGCTGTCATATACCGACACAGAGGTAAGTGAAGGTCTCTCACACAGACATGGAATGACTAGAATGGATATCCTCATTTAATTTGCTTTGGTCTGAGGGGCTTTGTCCATTCTAGTATTTATATTTCTGTGTTACGTATGTTCTAATAATTCAGATGTTCTCAGTTTTACCCATCTGGTTCATGAAGGAGACAAACCACTAAAAGGTTATGTCCCTGCTAGTTTATCTAGCCTATTTCTATGGTCTTATTAAGTTATGTCTGTTCTAGTATATCTAGTTCTATGTCGTCAGTCTCACCATCTGGTCCATGAAGGAGACAAAGCACCAGAAGGCGTCCACCTCGTCCTCCATCACATAGAGGATCGGAGACAGCAGGTCACTCATACCCTGGACATAGCCTGGTGACAGAGAGAAAACAACCCGGTTCAGCCAGCCAGCCAGTCAGCAAGTCAGCCAGCCAGTCAGTCAATCAGCCAGTCAGTCAGTCAGCCAGTCAGTCAGCCAGCCGGCCAGCCAGTAAGTCAGCCAGCCAGTAAGTCAGCCAGCCAGTAAGTCAGCCAGCCAGTAAGTCAATCAGCCAGCCAGCCAGCCAGCCAGCCAGTCAGCAAGTCAGCAAGTCAGCCAGCCAGTCAGCCAGCCAGCTAGCCAGCCAATCAATCAGCCAGCCAGTCAGCCAGTCAGCCAGCCAGCCAGCCAGTCAGCAAGTCAGCCAGCCAGTCAGCCAGCCAGCCAGTCAGCAAGTCAGCCAGCCAGCCAGCCAGCCAGCCAGCCAGCCAGTCAGCAAATCAGCCAGTCAGCCAGCCAGCTAGCAAGTCAGTCAGCAAGTCAGTCAGCAAGTCAGTCAGTCAGCCAGCCAGCCTAAGCCTGGTGGTGACAGAGAGAGGATTTGAAACAGTTCTGGAGAGTTTTCATTCCAACACAATCTTGACCACAGGAGGTTGGTGGCACCTTAATTAGGGAGGACAGGCTCGTGGTAATGGCTGGAGCGGAATCAGAGGAATGGTATCAACTACATCAAACACATGGTTTCCATGGTTTCCATGTGTTTGATAACATCCACTGATCACGTCTGGTGCTGAGTGGCATCTAGTATTTATTGTTGGTGAATCCTCAGTAAAAACCCAGTAGAGGCCGAGTACATGCAGTATGACAAGCTTGGTCTTACCGAGGTCAAAGTCATTCGGTATGACAAGCTTGGTCTTACCCAGGTCAAAGTCATGCAGTATGACAAGCGTGGTCTTACCCAGGTCAAAGTCATTCAGTATGACAAGCTTGGTCTTACCCAGGTCAAAGTCATGCAGTATGACAAGCGTGGTCTTACCCAGGTCAAAGTCATTCAGTATGACAAGCTTGGTCTTACCCAGGTCAAAGTCATTCAGTATGACAAGCTTGGTCTTACCCAGGTCAAAGTCATTCAGTATGACAAGCGTGGTCTTACCCAGGTCAAAGTCATTCAGTATGACAAGCGTGGTCTTACCCAGGTCAACGTCATTCAGTACGACAAGCGTGGTCTTACCCAGGTCAAAGTCATTCAGTATGACAAGCGTGGTCTTACCCAGGTCAAAGTCATTCAGTATGACAAGCGTGGTCTTACCCAGGTCAAAGTCATGCAGTATGACAAGCGTGGTCTTACCCAGGTCAACGTCATTCAGTACGACAAGCGTGGTCTTACCCAGGTCAAAGTCATTCAGTATGACAAGCGTGGTCTTACCCAGGTCAAAGTCATTCAGTATGACAAGCGTGGTCTTACCCAGGTCAAAGTCATTCAGTACGACAAGCTTGGTCTTACCCAGGTCAAAGTCATTCAGTATGACAAGCTTGGTCTTACCCAGGTCAAAGTCATTCCGTATGACAAGCTTGGTCTTACCCAGGTCAAAGTCATTCAGTATGACAAGCTTGGTCTTACCCAGGTCAAAGTCATTCAATATGACAAGCGTGGTCTTACCCAGGTCAAAGTCATTCAGTATGACAAGCTTGGTCTTACCCAGGTCAAAGTCATTCAGTATGACAAGCTTGGTCTTACCCAGGTCAAAGTCATTCAGTATGACAAGCGTGGTCTTACCCAGGTCAACGTCATTCAGTACGACAAGCGTGGTCTTACCCAGGTCAAAGTCATTCAGTACGACAAGCGTGGTCTTACCCAGGTCAAAGTCATTCAGTATGACAAGCGTGGTCTTACCCAGGTCAAAGTCATACATGCAGTAGGTCATGAGGACATCGTGCAGCAGGATCAGTCCGGGGTTGTCTTGTCCTTCGTAGAAAGTGTTGGTCCGATCTGTCCTGTTCACGTCTTTCTCTGTGGAGGAAATCAACACAGTCAGAGACCTTAGAATCCCCTGAATTCACCAAATACAGTTGCATGTACATGAAGAACATAATGAGTCAGATGACATGCAACAGAAGGAAGCTGATCGTAGATCCTCACAACTCAGAGACACTTTATGATTACAGGCTCCGACTTCACCACACATCTCGTCTGCCTGACGGTCCTCAGATGAAAAGTTTTACCACCAGGAGTTGAAATCAGAAATGGGACCAGCAGCACTTCCAGCAGTTCAGCATTGCTCCATGCCAGCCGCCGCTCATTTACATATTCATTTCAGTTGACATTTACAGAGAGCACACAACTCTAACCCTGTTACAACCGGAGCCTAATTTCAATCCTTTCAATAGCAGGGGGAGGGGGGGGGGCGACTCAGAGAGAGAGAGAATAAAGAGACAGAGAGAACAGAAATGCCAAGTCCATTGAGGAGCCAGCCAGATCCAGTATGGATCATTCCTCAACGATCAGGAGGAGATGAGATCCCATTACCTGGCTGACATGGGTCCTGTCCCAAATGACAACCTGCTCTGTATTTAGTGCACATAGGGCTCAGGTCAAAAGTAGTGCACTACGTACAGGGTATAAGGTGCGATTTGGGACGCAGATTTGGGGCCGGGTTCTCCAGGCGGACGACGCTGATGGAATATTGAATAAATAAAACATGGGGTTGATCCGATGGGAGACAGATTGATTCCAGGCTCAGCTCAGTCGTAAAGTAGCTAAACGAGGAAAGGTGTCACACTTTGTTTCAAATGGTTTTGCTGAGCAGTTTGGGGTGAGACCTGGAGAAATGTGGCCAACTTTTGTTCTTCACTGGCTGGTGGAAGTTGAGTTGCTGACTGAGGCTGTTGGAACAAGGAGTCTAACTCATTAACATATTGGAAAGGTCTCCTGTTTGTCACAGTGCCCATCGTTCAAACCACGTAACCATCCAACTGTCAGACCAACAGAATCAAATAGAATACAACTATTGTCCATCGATTAGAAGGGAAAACTTTCTTCTGGCTTCCTCAACAACCCCAGACATAGCCCCAGAGAAAGCCCCCAGACAGAGCCCCCAGACAGAGCCCCCAGACAGAGCCCCCAGACAGAGCCCCCAGACAGAGACCCCAGACAGAGACCCCAGACAGAGACCCCAGACAGAGCCCCCAGAGAGAGCCCCCAGAGAGAGCCCCCAGAGAGCCCCCAGACAGAGCCCCCAGACAGAGACCCCACGGGAGAGACCCCAGACAGAGCCCCCAGACAGAGCCCCCAGACAGAGCCCCCAGACAGAGCCCCCAGACAGAGCCCCCAGACAGAGCCCCCAGACAGAGCCCCCAGAGAGAGCCCCCAGAGAGAGCCCCCAGATGTACAGGGTCAGCAGCAGCGCACCAATCGTGGGGGGTTAAGTCCCTTGATCAAGGGCACAATGGCAGGATATGTTACATGGGATGAAATCCTTTTGGCTGCTGGTCTAAAACCTCCAGGCTATTATCTGGTGACTAACATTCTGTTAGAAGTGATGATGATGATGATGATGACCTATTAGACTCCTGACTAACATTCTGTTAGAAGTGATGATGATGATGATGAACTATTAGACTCCTGACTAACATTCTGTTAAAAGTGATGATGATGAAGATGACCTATTAGACTCCTGACTAACATGCTGTTAGAAGTGATGATGATGATGATTACCTATTAGACTCCTGTGGTCTCTAAACATGCTGTTAGAAGTGATGATGATGATGATGCTGATGATGATGATGATGATGATGACCTATTAGACTCCTGTGGTCTCTAAACATGCTGTTAGAAGTGATGATGATGATGATGATGATTACCTATTAGACTCCTGTGGTCTCTAAACATGCTGTTAGAAGTGATGATGATGATGATTACCTATTAGACTCCTGTAGTCTCTAAACATGCTGTTAGAAGTGATGATGATGATGATTACCTATTAGACTCCTGTAGTCTCTAAACATGCTGTTAGAAGTGATGATGATGATGATTACCTATTAGACTCCTGTAGTCTCTAAACATGCTGTTAGAAGTGATGATGATGATGATTACCTATTAGACTCCTGTGGTCTCTAAACATGCTGTTAGAAGTGATGATGATGATGATTACCTATTAGACTCCTGTAGTCTCTAAACATGCTGTTAGAAGTGATGATGATGATGATTACCTATTAGACTCCTGTGGTCTCTAAACATGCTGTTAGAAGTGATGATGATGATGATTACCTATTAGACTACTGTAGTCTCTAAACATGCTGTTAGAAGTGATGATGATGATGATGATGATGATTACCTATTAGACTACTGTGGTCTCTAAACATGCTGTTAGAAGTGATGATGATGATGATTACCTATTAGACTCATGACTAACATGCTGTTAGAAGTGATGATGATGATGATTACCTATTAGACTCCTGTGGTCTCTAAACATGCTGTTAGAAGTGATGATGATGATGATGATGATGATGACCTATTAGACTCCGGTGGTCTCTAAACATTCTGTTAGAAGTGATGATGATGATGATGATTACCTATTAGACTCCTGTGGTCTCTAAACATGCTGTTAGAAGTGATGATGATGATGATGATGATTACCTATTAGACTCCTGTGGTCTCTAAACATGCTGTTGCGTTTCTCCTGCTCCTCACTCACTGACTTCCACTGGAGCTTCATACGGAAGTACTCATCCCTGAGGAAAGAGGATGAGAAGAGAGGGGGAATAAGTACTCATCCCAGAGGAAAGAGGATGAGAAGAGAGGGGGAATAAGTACTCATCCCTGAGGAAAGAGGATGAGGAGAGAGGGGGAATAAGTACTCATCCCTGAGGAAAGAGGATGAGGAGAGAGGGGGAATAAGTACTCATCCCTGAGGAAAGAAGATGAGAAGAGAGAAAAGAGGATGAGGAGAGAGGGAATAAGTACTCATCCCCGAGGAAAGAGAGCAAAGTAAAGGAGTGAGACAATGGAGAATATTTCACATATTACATTAGTGACGGGGAAAAATGGATAGTTACATATCGCAATATTACTTTGGACCATATTATAGATACCTTGACTCCAAGTAAAACATATAGAAATGTAAATATTTGTTGATTTTGCTAGGTAGTGTTAGCTAGCGCTAGTTCACTTTACCTGTACCAAAACACTGGTATTTTGTCCTATAGCTCGTTCTCCATCTTCTTTTTAAGAGCCCAGTGCAGTCAAAACCTTGATTTCTCTGTCTTTTAAATATATTTCTGTATAATAATATGAAGTAATTTATTTTCAAACTGAAACGTATTAGCCATTCTTAAAGACAAGTCATTTTACTTGTAAATGTAAAGCTTAACGATTCATAAAAGGCTGTGAAGATCTCTCTACGAGCATAAAGACAACATGAAGTGAGAGTTGTTGGGTTTTCGCATCCTAGTATTATATCAGCAGTGCTGTTACGATCTGCAGATCTGACAGAGGACATGTGTCAACTATGGAGGAGCTCCCGGTCTCCTAATGAGGAGGAGTGTCTCTCTCAGGTTTTCCTCCCTGTCTCCTAATGAGTAGGAGTGTCTCTCTCAGGTTTTCCTCCCAGTCTCCTAATGAGTAGGAGTGTCTCTCTCAGGTTTTCCTCCCAGTCTCCTAATGAGTAGGAGTGTCTCTCTCAGGTTTTCCTCCCAGTCTCCTAATGAGTAGGAGTGTCTCTCTTAGGTTTTCCTCCCTGTCTCCTAATGAGTAGGAGTGTCTCTCTCAGGTTTTCCTCCCTGTCTCCTAATGAGGAGAGTCTCTCTTAGGTTTTCCTCCCTGTCTCCTAATGAGTAGGAGTGTCTCTCTCAGGTTTTCCTCCCTGTCTCCTAATGAGGAGAGTCTCTCTTAGGTTTTCCTCCCAGTCTCCTAATGAGTAGGAGTGTCTCTCTCAGGTTTTCCTCCCGGTCTCCTAATGAAGAGTGTCTCTCTCAGGTTTTCCTCCCAGTCTCCTAATGAGGAGTGTCTCTCTTACGTTTTCCTCCCAGTCTCCTAATGAGTAGGAGTGTCTCTCTCAGGTTTTCCTCCCTGTCTCCTAATGAGGAGTGTCTCTCTTAGGTTTTCCTCCCAGTCTCCTAATGAGTAGGAGTGTCTCTCTCAGGTTTTCCTCACAGTCTCCTAATGAGGAGTGTCTCTCTTACGTTTTCCTCCCAGTCTCCTAATGAGTAGGAGTGTCTCTCTCAGGTTTTCCTCCCTGTCTCCTAATGAGGAGTGTCTCTCTTAGGTTTTCCTCCCAGTCTCCTAATGAGTAGGAGTGTCTCTCTCAGGTTTTCCTCCCTGTCTCCTAATGAGGAGTGTCTCTCTTAGGTTTTCCTCCCAGTCTCCTAATGAGTAGGAGTGTCTCTCTTACGTTTTCCTCCTGGTCTCCTAATGAGGAGTGTCTCTCTCAGGTTTTCCTCCCTGTCTCCTAATGAGGAGTGTCTCTCTCAGGTTTTCCTCCCTGTCTCCTAATGAGTAGGAGTGTCTCTCTTACGTTTTCCTCCCAGTCTCCTAATGAGTAGGAGAGTCTCTCTCAGGTTTTCCTCCCTGTCTCCTAATGAGTAGGAGTGTCTCTCTCAGGTTTTCCTCCCAGTCTCCTAATGAGTAGGAGTGTCTCTCTCAGGTTTTCCTCCCAGTCTCCTAATGAGTAGGAGTGTCTCTCTCAGGTTTTCCTCCCGG
Source organism: Oncorhynchus masou masou (assembly GCF_036934945.1). Taxonomy (NCBI): domain Eukaryota; kingdom Metazoa; phylum Chordata; class Actinopteri; order Salmoniformes; family Salmonidae; genus Oncorhynchus; species Oncorhynchus masou. The sequence goes on from NW_027015440.1 coordinate 222,550, forward strand.
TCTCCTAATGAGTAGGAGTGTCTCTCTCAGGTTTTCCTCCCTGTCTCCTAATGAGTAGGAGTGTCTCTCTCAGGTTTTCCTCCCAGTCTCCTAATGAGTAGGAGTGTCTCTCTCAGGTTTTCCTCCCTGTCTCCTAATGAGTAGGAGTGTCTCTCTCAGGTTTTCCTCCCAGTCTCCTAATGAGTAGGAGTGTCTCTCTCAGGTTTTCCTCCCTGTCTCCTAATGAGTAGGAGTGTCTCTCTCAGGTTTTCCTCCCTGTCTCCTAATGAGTAGGAGTGTCTCTCTTAGGTTTTCCTCCCAGTCTCCTAATGAGTAGGAGTGTCTCTCTTAGGTTTTCCTCCCGGTCTCCTAATGAGTAGGAGTGTCTCTCTCAGGTTTTCCTCCCAGTCTCCTAATGAGTAGGAGTGTCTCTCTTAGGTTTTCCTCCCGGTCTCCTAATGAGTAGGAGTGTCTCTCTCAGGTTTTCCTCCCAGTCTCCTAATGAGTAGGAGTGTCTCTCTCAGGTTTTCCTCCCGGTCTCCTAATGAGTAGGAGTGTCTCTCTTAGGTTTTCCTCCAGGTCTCCTAATGAGTAGGAGTGTCTCTCTCAGGTTTTCCTCCAGGTCTCCTAATGAGTAGGAGTGTCTCTCTCAGGTTTTCCTCCAGGTCTCCTAATGAGTAGGAGTGTCTCTCTCAGGTTTTCCTCCAGGTCTCCTAATGAGTAGGAGTGTCTCTCTCAGGTTTTCCTCCCGGTCTCCTAATGAGTAGGAGTGTCTCTCTTACCTTTTCCTCCCGGTCTCCTAATGAGTAGGAGTGTCTCTCTCAGGTTTTCCTCCAGGTCTCCTAATGAGTAGGAGTGTCTCTCTCAGGTTTTCCTCCCGGTCTCCTAATGAGTAGGAGTGTCTCTCTTACCTTTTCCTCCCGGTCTCCTAATGAGTAGGAGTGTCTCTCTCAGGTTTTCCTCCCAGTCTCCTAATGAGTAGGAGTGTCTCTCTCAGGTTTTCCTCCCGGTCTCCTAATGAGTAGGAGTGTCTCTCTCAGGTTTTCCTCCCTGTCTCCTAATGAGTAGGAGTGTCTCTCTCAGGTTTTCCTCCCTGTCTCCTAATGAGTAGGAGTGTCTCTCTCAGGTTTTCCTCCCGGTCTCCTAATGAGTAGGAGTGTCTCTCTCAGGTTTTCCTCCCGGTCTCCTAATGAGTAGGAGTGTCTCTCTTACGTTTTCCTCCCGGTCTCCTAATGAGTAGGAGTGTCTCTCTTACCTTTTCCTCCCGGTCTCCTAATGAGTAGGAGTGTCTCTCTCAGGTTTTCCTCCCAGTCTCCTAATGAGTAGGAGTGTCTCTCTTAGGTTTTCCTCCCAGTCTCCTAATGAGTAGGAGTGTCTCTCTTACGTTTTCCTCCCGGTCTCCTAATGAGTAGGAGTGTCTCTCTCAGGTTTTCCTCCCGGTCTCCTAATGAGTAGGAGTGTCTCTCTTAGGTTTTCCTCCCAGTCTCCTAATGAGTAGGAGTGTCTCTCTTAGGTTTTCCTCCCGGTCTCCTAATGAGTAGGAGTGTCTCTCTTAGGTTTTCCTCCCGGTCTCCTAATGAGTAGGAGTGTCTCTCTTAGGTTTTCCTCCCAGTCTCCTAATGAGTAGGAGTGTCTCTCTTAGGTTTTCCTCCCAGTCTCCTAATGAGGAGTGTCTCTCTCAGGTTTTCCTCCCAGTCTCCTAATGAGGAGTGTCTCTCTCAGGTTTTCCTCCCAGTCTCCTAATGAGGAGTGTCTCTCTTAGGTTTTCCTCCCGGTCTCCTAATGAGTAGGAGTGTCTCTCTCAGGTTTTCCTCCTGGTCTCCTAATGAGGAGTGTCTCTCTTAGGTTTTCCTCCCGGTCTCCTAATGAGGAGTGTCTCTCTTAGGTTTTCCTCCCGGTCTCCTAATGAGGAGGAGTGTCTCTCTCAGGTTTTCCTCCCGGTCTCCTAATGAGTAGGAGTGTCTCTCTCAGGTTTTCCTCCCGGTCTCCTAATGAGGAGTGTCTCTCTTAGGTTTTCCTCCCAGTCTCCTAATGAGGAGGAGTGTCTATCTTACGTTTTCCTCCTGGTCAGACTCCTCCTCTCCTCCAGGGTGCTCTCCCAGGGGAAGTAGCCCAGCAGAAACTTCCATCCCTCCTTCCTCAACACGTGACACAGACCCTAGGAGGGAAGGAGAGACAGAAAGAGGGATGGGGGGGGGGACAGAGAGAAAGTAAGAGAGGAGAGACGGACAGCTTTCATTTCCACAGTCCTACAGTAAGTAACAAACAAAACAGAGCTATTCCAGTTTCAACTGAGCCTTCGACTTCCAACGGTCGCTTCAGAAAGAGAGAGGCAATGTCGGGAGACAACAATCTTTGAAAAGCGGCTGACCACTACTTTCATATCCTTCATGGAGAGAGACTACGGAGAGGCATCAGATGCTGCCTTTAATGAGTGTTCTGCCTCGCTGCTCAAGGCCACGGCCAATAGACATCCACAGGCCACAGACATCCACAGGCCATAGACATCCACAGGCCATAGACATCCACAGGCCATAGACATCCACAGGCCACAGGCCATAGACATCCACAGGCCATAGACATCCACAGGCCACAGGCCATAGACAGCCACAGACCATAGACATCCACAGGCCACAGACATCCACAGGCCACAGACAGCCACAGGCCATAGACATCCACATCCACAGGCCATAGACATCCACAGGCCATAGACATCCACAGACCATAGACATCCACAGGCCATAGACATCCACAGACATCCACAGCCACAGACCATAGACATCCACAGACATCCACAGGCCACAGACATCCACAGACAGTCACAGGCCGCAGACATCCACAGGCCATAGACAGCCACAGGCCACAGACATCCACAGGCCACAGACATCCACAGACCATAGACATCCACAGGCCATAGACATCCACAGGCCATAGACATCCACAGGCCATAGACATCCACAGACCATAGACATCCACAGACCATAGACATCCACAGACAGCCACAGGCCATAGACATCCACAGGCCATAGACATCCACAGACATCCACAGGCCATAGACATCCACAGATCATAGACATCCACAGACATCCACAGACCATAGACATCCACAGGCCATAGACATCCACAGGCCATAGACATCCACAGGCCACAGACATCCACAGGCCACAGACATCCACAGGCCACAGACATCCACAGGCCACAGACATCCACAGGCCACAGACATCCACAGGCCATAGACATCCACAGGCCACAGACATCCACAGGCCACAGACATCCACAGGCCACAGACATCCACAGGCCACAGACATCCACAGGCCACAGACATCCACAGGCCACAGACATCCACAGGCATCCACAGGCCGCAGGCATCCACAGGCCGCAGACATCCACAGGCCGCAGACATCCACAGGCCGCAGACATCCACAGGCCGCAGACATCCACAGGCCGCAGACATCCACAGGCCGCAGACATCCACAGGCCATAGACAGCCACAGGCCATAGACATCCTCAGGCCATAGACATCCTCAGGCCATAGACATCCACAGGCCATAGACATCCACAGGCCACAGACATCCACAGGCCACAGACATCCACAGGCCACAGACATCCACAGGCCACAGACATCCACAGGCCACAGACATCCACAGGCCACAGACAGCCACAGGCCATAGACAGCCACAGGCCATAGACAGCCACAGGCCATAGACATCCACAGGCCATAGACATCCACAGGCCATAGACATCCACAGGCCACAGACATCCACAGGCCACAGACATCCACAGACCATAGACATCCACAGACCATAGACAGCCACAGGCCATAGACATCCATAGACAGCCACAGGCCATAGACATCCACAGACCATAGACATCCACAGACCATAGACATCCACAGACAGCCACAGGCCATAGACATCCACAGGCCATAGACATCCACAGACATCCACAGGCCATAGACATCCACAGGCCACAGACATCCACAGGCCACAGACATCCACAGGCCACAGACATCCACAGGCCACAGACATCCACAGGCCACAGACATCCACAGGCCACAGACATCCACAGGCCACAGACATCCACAGGCCACAGACATCCACAGGCCACAGACAGCCACAGGCCACAGACATCCACAGGCCATAGACATCCACAGGCCATAGACATCCACAGGCCATAGACATCCACAGGCCACAGACATCCACAGGCCACAGACATCCACAGGCCATAGACATCCACAGGCCATAGACATCCACAGACGATAGACATCCACAGGCCATAGACATCCACAGGCCATAGACATCCACAGGCCATAGACATCCACAGGCCATAGACATCCACAGGCCATAGACATCCACAGGCCATAGATAATCCACAGGCCACAGACATCCACAGGCCATAGACTCCAGTGTGGATGAGCTACTGTAGCTCTGTCAAGGATGAACAGTATATGTAGGAATTAAAAGCACTGATGGGTTTGTGCTGTTGCTACTCTCTTAATTAACAGCAGAGGGCGTGTGTGTGGTGTGTTTGTGGTGTGTGTGGTGTGTTTGTGGTGTGTGTGAGATACAGAGACTGTCCCGTTTGATCATGTGTTTCTGTGTGTTACATCCTGGTGTTTCAGTGTGTTACATCCCGGTGTTTCAGTGTGTTACATCCCGGTGTTTCAGTGTGTTACATCCCGGTGTTTCTGTGTGTTACATCCTGGTGTTTCAGTGTGTTACATCCTGGTGTTTCTGTGTGTTACATCCTGGTGTTTCAGTGTGTTACATCCTGGTGTTTCAGTGTGTTACATCCTGGTGTTTCAGTGTGTTACATCCTGGTGTTTCAGTGTGTTACATCCTGGTGTTTCAGTGTGTTACATCCTGGTGTTTCAGTGTGTTACATCCTGGTGTTTCAGTGTGTTACATCCCGGTGTTTCAGTGTGTTACATCCTGGTGTTTCAGTGTGTTACATCCTGGTGTTTCAGTGTGTTACATCCCGGTGTTTCAGTGTGTTACATCCTGGTGTTTCAGTGTGTTACATCCTGGTGTTTCAGTGTGTTACATCCCGGTGTTTCAGTGTGTTACATCCCGGTGTTTCAGTGTGTTACATCCTGGTGTTTCAGTGTGTTACATCCCGGTGTTTCAGTGTGTTACATCCTGGTGTTTCAGTGTGTTACATCCTGGTGTTTCAGTGTGTTACATCCTGGTGTTTCAGTGTGTTACATCCTGGTGTTTCAGTGTGTTACATCCTGGTGTTTCAGTGTGTTACATCCCGGTGTTTCAGTGTGTTACATCCTGGTGTTTCAGTGTGTTACATCCTGGTGTTTCAGTGTGTTACATCCTGGTGTTTCAGTGCGTTACATCCTGGTGTTTCAGTGTGTTACATCCTGGTGTTTCAGTGTGTTACATCCTGGTGTTTCAGTGTGTTACATCCTGGTGTTTCAGTGTGTTACATCCCGGTGTTTCAGTGTGTTACATCCTGGTGTTTCAGTGTGTTACATCCTGGTGTTTCAGTGTGTTACATCCCGGTGTTTCAGTGTGTTACATCCTGGTGTTTCAGTGTGTTACATCCTGGTGTTTCAGTGTGTTACATCCCGGTGTTTCAGTGTGTTACATCCTGGTGTTTCAGTGTGTTACATCCTGGTGTTTCAGTGTGTTACATCCCGGTGTTTCAGTGTGTTACATCCCGGTGTTTCAGTGTGTTACATCCTGGTGTTTCAGTGTGTTACATCCTGGTGTTTCAGTGTGTTACATCATACTGCTTTTAGCTGGTTCCTGGCCCCACATTTGAGGTGTTCCTTACCCCTTTGAAAATGGTCTGTTTGAGGTGTGAGATGTTCCTCATGCGTCCCTCAGGGTCCATGTTGGTGTTCCACTCCTTCGCCCCAACAGGCTCCCTACGCCGGACCTCTGGCAGCACGCCAAGATCAATCTACCAGGACAGAGAGGGTATGGAAATACTGCATTACCTACATGTTACTGCTGCACCAATAACACACTATAGAGAGAGAGAGGGGACTGACTGCTACACCAATAACACACTATAGAGAGAGAGAGAGAGGGAGGGGACTGACTGCTACACCAATAACACACTATAGAGAGAGAGGGAGGGGACTGACTGCTACACCAATAACACACTATAGAGAGAGAGAGAGGGAGGGGACTGACTGCTACACCAATAACACACTATAGAGAGAGAGGGGGGACTCACTGCTACACCAATAACACACTATAGAGAGAGGGAGGGGACTGACTGCTACACCAATAACACACTATAGAGAGAGAGAGGGAGGGGACTTACTGCTACACCAATAACACACTATAGAGAGAGAGGGAGGGAAGGGACTTACTGCTACACCAATAACACACTATAGAGAGAGAGGGGGGACTGACTGCTACACCAATAACACACTATAGAGAGAGAGGGAGGGAGGGGACTCACTGCTACACCAATAACACACTATAGAGAGAGAGAGGGGACTGACTGCTACACCAATAACACACTATAGAGAGAGAGGGAGGGAGGGGACTGACTGCTACACCAATAACACACTATAGAGAGAGAGAGGGAGGGGACTTACTGCTACACCAATAACACACTATAGAGAGAGAGAGGGAAGGGACTGACTGCTACACCAATAACACACTATAGAGAGAGAGGGAGGGAAGGGACTTACTGCTACACCAATAACACACTATAGAGAGAGAGGGGACTGACTGCTACACCAATAACACACTATAGAGAGAGAGGGAGGGAGGGGACTCACTGCTACACCAATAACACACTATAGAGAGAGAGAGGGGACTGACTGCTACACCAATAACACACTATAGAGAGAGAGGGAGGGAGGGGACTGACTGCTACACCAATAACACACTATAGAGAGAGAGAGGGAGGGGACTTACTGCTACACCAATAACACACTATAGAGAGAGAGGGAGGGGACTTACTGCTACACCAATAACACACTATAGAGAGAGAGAGGGAAGGGACTGACTGCTACACCAATAACACACTATAGAGAGAGAGAGGGAGGGGACTGACTGCTACACCAATAACACACTAGAGAGAGAGGGAGGGAAGGGACTTACTGCTACACCAATAACACACTATAGAGAGAGAGAGGGAGGGGACTCACTGCTACACCAATAACACACTATAGAGAGAGAGAGGAGGGGACTCACTGCTACACCAATAACACACTATAGAGAGAGAGAGGGAGGGGACTCACTGCTACACCAATAACACACTATAGAGAGAGAGAGAGGGAGGGGACTCACTGCTACACCAATAACACACTATAGAGAGAGAGGGGACTTACTGCTACACCAATAACACACTAGAGAGAGAGAGAGGGAAGGGACTTACTGCTACACCAATAACACACTATAGAGAGAGAGAGGGGACTTACTGCTACACCAATAACACACTAGAGAGAGAGAGAGGGAAGGGACTTACTGCTACACCAATAACACACTATAGAGAGAGAGGGGACTTACTGCTACACCAATAACACACTATAGAGAGAGAGGGGACTTACTGCTACACCAATAACACACTATAGAGAGAGGGGACTTACTGCTACACCAATAACACACTAGAGAGAGAGAGGAAGGGACTTACTGCTACACCAATAACACACTATAGAGAGAGAGGGGACTTACTGCTACACCAATAACACACTATAGAGAGAGAGGGGACTTACTGCTACACCAATAACACACTAGAGAGAGAGAGAGGGAAGGGACTTACTGCTACACCAATAACACACTATAGAGAGAGAGGGGACTTACTGCTACACCAATAACACACTATAGAGAGAGAGGGGACTTACTGCTACACCAATAACACACTAGAGAGAGAGAGAGGGAAGGGACTTACTGCTACACCAATAACACACTAGAGAGAGAGAGAGGGAAGGGACTTACTGCTACACCAATAACACACTATAGAGAGAGAGGGGACTTACTGCTACACCAATAACACACTAGAGAGAGAGAGAGGGAGGGGACTTACTGCTACACCAATAACACACTAGAGAGAGAGAGAGGGAAGGGACTTACTGCTACACCAATAACACACTATAGAGAGAGAGGGGGAGGGGACTGACTGCTACACCAATAACACACTAGAGAGAGAGGGAGGGAAGGGACTTAGTGCTACACCAATAACACACTATAGAGAGAGAGAGGGAGGGGACTCACTGCTACACCAATAACACACTATAGAGAGAGAGGGAGGGGACTTACTGCTACACCAATAACACACTAGAGAGAGAGAGAGGGAAGGGACTTACTGCTACACCAATAACACACTATAGAGAGAGAGGGGACTCACTGCTACACCAATAACACACTATAGAGAGAGAGAGGGAGGGGACTCACTGCTACACCAATAACACACTATAGAGAGAGAGAGGGAGGGGACTCACTGCTACACCAATAACACACTATAGAGAGAGAGAGAGGGAGGGGACTCACTGCTACACCAATAACACACTATAGAGAGAGAGGGGACTTACTGCTACACCAATAACACACTAGAGAGAGAGAGAGGGAGGGGACTTACTGCTACACCAATAACACACTATAGAGAGAGAGAGGGGACTTACTGCTACACCAATAACACACTAGAGAGAGAGAGAGGGAAGGGACTTACTGCTACACCAATAACACACTATAGAGAGAGAGAGGGGACTTACTGCTACACCAATAACACACTATAGAGAGGGAGAGGGGACTTACTGCTACACCAATAACACACTATAGAGAGAGAGAGGGAAGGGACTTACTGCTACACCAATAACACACTATAGAGAGAGGGAGGGGACTTACTGCTACACCAATAACACACTATAGAGAGAGAGAGGGAGGGGACTCACTGCTACACCAATAACACACTATAGAGAGAGGGAGGGGACTTACTGCTACACCAATAACACACTATAGAGAGAGAGAGGGAGGGGACTCACTGCTACACCAATAACACACTATAGAGAGAGAGGGAGGGGACTGACTGCTACACCAATAACACACTATAGAGAGAGAGAGGGAGGGGACTTACTGCTACACCAATAACACACTATAGAGAGTGAGGGAGGGGACTCACTGCTACACCAATTACACACTATAGAGAGAGAGAGGGAGGGGACTCACTGCTACACCAATAACACACTATAGAGAGAGAGGGAGGGGACTGATTGCTACACCAATAACACACTATAGAGAGAGAGGGAGGGAGGGGACTGACTGCTACACCAATAACACACTATAGAGAGAGGGAGAGGGAGGGGACTGAGATATCAAATCAGCAAAATACCTTGTCAAAATCTAAGAATTTAAACAAAAGAAAGACATTAACAATGTAAAGACTCAGTGACCATAGCCTGGCTATAGAGACAACATAGAAAACAAGCTGGTCTTGGGGCTCTGTTCACACACAGACCCCACAGAGCCCCAGGACAGCAACACAACTAGAACCCAACCAAATCATGAGAAAACAAAAATATTATTATTTTCAACGTGTCAAGTAATTAACAAAAAAACTGTGCAAACTCGAACGCCATTTTGCCCTAAACAGTGAGTTCACAGTTGCAGAAAATGAGGTGGAAACTGTGGTGCACTTAACCACACTTCCTGCCAAATGTATGACCATACTAGAGACACATATTTCCCTCAGATCACACAAATCCACTTTTGATAAACTCCCATATCTATTGGGTGAAATACCACAGTGTGCCATCACAGCAGCAAGATTGGTGACCTGTTGCCACAAGGGAAACTAGTGAAGAACAAACACCATTGAATATACAACCCATATTTATGTTTATTTAAACTATATGCACATCATTACAACACTGTATATAGACATATGTTTACTGTAAATTGTTTAATATCTACTTCATTTGCTTTGGCAATGTTAACATATGTTTCCCATGCCAATATAGCCGAGACAGAGAGAAAGACCAAGTCATGAGGGTCACGACCCCATTGAAATCCAACAAAACCCCAAGCTCTGGCTGGACACACTGGTTACGTTGTGGCTGTTTTAAAATGGAAATCATTTAAAACACTATTTCTAATGTGTGTGTGTGTGTGTGTGTGTGTGTGTGTGTGTGTGTGTCATTTCTAACTCTGTGTCCAGTACTAGCCTACACACACGTCCAATTAACAGCTGTGTGACGTTTGGTTTGCCAGGCCAACAACCTGGTACAATACCGTAGCGACGACACTCTGTCCTCTTTTCAGACACTTAAGTCAATTGAACAGTTCTGCTCAGAGAGATAGAAGAAGAGGATTCAGCCAGAAAGACAGACTAACTAAAGCCTAAGCTACGAAGCGGAGAACTGTTTCCATGGGAACAGGGCTGATAAGGGGGGGGACGGGGTGGACTGTAAATAGGAGTCAATAATTCATGAGCTTTGTGATAAGCAGGGATGTGTGTGTGTGTGTGTGTGTGTGTGTGTGTGTGTGTGTGTGTGTGTGTGTGTGTGTGTGTGTGTGTGTGTGTGTGTGTGTGTGTGTGCATGTGTTCGTGCAGCACCATCACTATCCAACATCCAGCCAGCCAACACACACAAGACAGCGCTATTTTGTTACGCCTTCATTGGAAAATAACTAGAAAGAGATTTAGGAAGAACTTTTCTCACATCAGTGAAAATATTTTTTCTTAAGGTGTGGGTTGTATAAACAGAACGAGAGAGAAGTCCACAAAGCTTCTCCATTCAGTGGATTCAGAGAGAGAGTTCCACTAAGCTTCTCCATTCAGTGGATTCAGAGAGAGAGTTCCACTAAGCTTCTCCATTCAGTGGATTCAGGTAGTACTCAGACCCCTCGACGTCATCCGCATTCTGTTACATTACAGCCTTATTCTAAAATGGATTATAATCATTTAAATCCCCCTCATCAAGCTATACACAACACCCCATAATGACAAAGCAAAAACAAGTTAAACATTGTTTGAAAAAAATATGATACAAAATAAAAACACTGACATTTCACATTACCATATGTATTCAGACCCTTTACTCAGAACTTTGTTGAAGCATCTTTGTCAGCGATTACAGCCTAGAGTTTTCTTGGGTATGACGCTACAAGCTTGGCACACCTGTATTTGGGGAGTTTCTCCCATTCTTCTCTGCAGATCAACTCAAGCTCTGTCAGGTTGGATGGGGAGCGTCGCTGCACAGATATTTTCAGGTCTCTCCGGAGACGTCTGGGCTTTGGCTGGGCCACTCAGACATTCAGAGACTTGTCCCAAAGACACTCCTGCATTGTCTTGGCTGTGTGCTTATGGGTTGTCGTGTTGGAAGGTGAACCTTCGCCCCAGTCTGAGGTCCTGAGTGCTCTGGAGCAGGTTTCATCAAGGATCTCTCTGGTCCATTCATCTTTCCCTTGATCCTGTCTAGTCTCCCAGTCCCTGCCGCTGAAAAACATCCCCAGAGCAGGATGCTGCCAGCACCATGCTTCACCGTAGGGATGGTGCCAGGTTTCCTCCAGACGTGACGCCAAAGAGTTCAACCTTGGTTTCATCAGACCAGAAAATCTGGTTCCTCATGGTCTGAGTCCTTTAGGTGTCGTTTGGCAAACTCCAAGCAGGCTGTCATGTGCCTTTTAGTGAGGAGTGGCTTCCGTCTGACCACTCTACCATAAAGGCCTGATTGGTGGAGTGCTGCAGAGATGGTTGTCCTTCTGGAAGGTTCTCCCATCTTCATAGAGGAATGGATTCCGTCTGGCCTGATTGGTGGAGAACTGCAGAGATGGTTGTTCTTCTGGAAGGTTCTCCCATCTCCATAGAGGAATGGATTCTGTCTGGCCTGATTGGTGGAGAGCTGCAGAGATGGTTATTCTTCTGGAACTCTGGAGCTCTGTCAGAGTGACCATCGGGTTCTTGGTCACCTCCCTGACCAAGGCCCTTCTCCCCCATTTGCTCAGGTTGTCCTGGCGACCAGCCCCTGGTGGTTCCAAACTACCTCCATTTAATAATGATGAAGGCCACGGTGTTCTTGGGGAACCTTCAAAGCTGCATATCTGATCACCTTCGTATAGTGTGGCTCTTTATACAGAGGTTGTTTTAAACAGGTAAAGTAGCATAGTTACACTATTGATCTTTCTCCCTCTCTTCTAATGATTTCCACAAGGTAATAAAGTGGCCAGCCAGGAGGTTCATGTAATCAAAATCTAATTAAAAAATCTGCCGTGCGTTGCATTCCTCCGCGACTCAGAGGTTACACTCTGCATCATCAGCCAATCGAAGGGTGTGTGTGTGTGTGAGAGAGAGAGAGCGATTTACTATTTACTCACCACAGATCTATTTACATAATGTATTAACCTTTATTTAAACCAGGTAGATTGAGAGCACATGGCGCTTGCAATGCCAAGGGTCCTTGGTTAGATTTTCGCTGGAGCCTCCCATATGTTACATTTATGCACACTACTGTCTGTACTTATGCACACTACTGTCTGTACTTGATAAAAGCATCTGCTAAATGGGATAGGGGATACGTAGTCAGTTGAGGACAACAGTCCTGATGTTGAAAGGGGAGACCTAGTCAGTTGAGGACAACAGTCCTGACGTTGAAAGGGGAGACCTAGTCAGTTGAGGACAACAGTCCTGATGTTGAAAGGGGAGACCTAGTCAGATGAGGACAACAGTCCTAATGTTGAAAGGGGAGACCTAGTCAGTTGAGGACAACAGTCCTAATGTTGAAAGGGGATACGTAGTCAGTTGAGGACAACAGTCCTAATGTTGAAAGGGGAGACCTAGTCAGTTGAGGACAACAGTCCTAATGTTGAAAGGGGATACGTAGTCAGTTGAGGACAACAGTCCTAATGTTGAAAGGGGAGACCTAGTCAGTTGAGGACAACAGTCCTGACGTTGAAAGGGGATACGTAGTCAGTTGAGGACAACAGTCCTAATGTTGAAAGGGGAGACCTAGTCAGTTGAGGACAACAGTCCTAATGTTGAAAGGGGAGACCTAGTCAGTTGAGGACAACAGTCCTAATGTTGAAAGGGGAGACCTAGTCAGTTGAGGACAACAGTCCTAATGTTGAAAGGGGATACGTAGTCAGTTGAGGACAACAGTCCTAATGTTGAAAGGGGAGACCTACTCAGTTGAGGACAACAGTCCTGATGTTGAAAGGGGAGACCTAGTCAGTTGGGGACAACAGTCCTGATGTTGAAAGGGGAGACCTAGTCAGTTGAGGACAACAGTCCTGATGTTGAAAGGGGAGACCTAGTCAGTTGAGGACAACAGTCCTGATGTTGAAAGGGGAGACCTAGTCAGTTGAGGACAACAGTCCTAATGTTGAAAGGGGATACGTAGTCAGTTGAGGACAACAGTCCTAACGTTGAAAGGGGAGACCTACTCAGTTGAGGACAACAGTCCTAATGTTGAAAGGGGAGACCTAGTCAGTTGAGGACAACAGTCCTGACGTTGAAAGGGGAGACCTAGTCAGATGTACAACTGAATGTCATCAACTGAAATGTGTCTTCCTCATTTAACCCTCTGAATCAGAGCGGGGGTGGGGGGGGGGGGGGGGGGGGCTTAATCCACGTCAGCGCTGCCTGGGGAGCAGTTGTTGTTGAGGGTAACTGCTTTGCCCAATGACAGAAAAGCAGATTTGCCCCCTCCCCCTGCCTGCCTCCCCTCACCCTGCCTGCCTCCCCCTCACCCTACCTGCTGCCTACCGGCACATATTATTACAGCGCACTCTGTTGGTCATGAGGTTTAATAATAACAGTAATAATATATGAATAATAAATAAATATAGTGCACTCTTTATTTATTATTCATATATTGATTACTGAGAACACGTTCTCTATTACAGTAGCACCAAGACAGAAGATTAGAACCAGGAGGAGGTGATACAGACCTACCGACGTCCCCCCCCCCCACTGTCCCACCGACGTCTCCACACTCTGTCCCACAGACCTACCGACGCCCCCCCCCACTCTGTCCCACCAACGCCCCCCCTGTCCCACAGACCTACCGACGCCCCCACCCCCCCCCACTCTGTCCCACCGACGCCCCCACTCTGTCCCACCGACGCCCCCACTCTGTCCCACCGACGTCTCCACACTCTGTCCCACCGACGTCCCCACACTCTGTCCCACCGACGTCCCCACACTCTGTCCCACCGAAGTCCCCACACTCTGTCCCACCGATGCCGATGCCCCCCCACTCTGTCCCACCGACGTCCCCCCACTCTGTCGCACCGACGCCCCCCACTCTGTCGCACCGACGTCCACCCCCACTCTGTCCCACCGACGTCCCCCCACTCTGTCCCACCGACGTCCCCCCCCACTCTGTCCCACCGATGTCCCCACACTCTGTTCCACCGACGTCCCCCCACTCTGTCCCACCGACGTCCCCCACTCTGTCCTACCGACGTCCCCACACTCTGTCCCACCGACCTACCGACGTCCCCCCCACTCTGTCCCACCGACGTCCCCACACTCTGTCCTACCGACGTCCCCACCCCACTCTGTCCCACCGACCTACCGAAGTCCCCACCCTCTGTCCCACAGACCTACCGACGCCCCCCCACCTACTCTGTCCCACCGACGTCCCCACACTCTGTCCCACAGACATACCGACGTCCCACCCCCCCACTCTGTCCTACCGACGTCCCCACCCCACTCTGTCCCACCGACCTACCGAAGTCCCCACCCTCTGTCCCACAGACCTACCGACGCCCCCCCACCCACTCTGTCCCACCGACGTCCCCCACTCTGTCCCACCGACGTCCCCCCCAATCTGTCCCACCGATGTCCCCACACTCTGTTCCACCGACGTCCCCCCCACTCTGTCCCACCGACGTCCACCCCCCACTCTGTCCCACCGACGTCCACCCCCCACTCTGTCCCACCAACGCCCCCCTCTGTCCCACAGACCTACCGACGCCCCCACCCCCCACTCTGTCCCACCGACGCCCCCCACTCTGTCCCACCGACGCCCCCACTCTGTCCCACCGACGTTCCCACACTCTGTCCCACCGACGCCCCCCCACTCTGTCCCACCGACGTCCCCCCCACTCTGTCGCACCGACGTCCACCCCCCACTCTGTCCCACCGACGTCCACCCCCCACTCTGTCCCACCGACGTCCACCCCCACTCTGTCCCACCGACGTCCCCCCACTCTGTCCCACCGACGTCCCCCCACTCTGTCCTACCGACGTCCCCACACTCTGTCCCACCGACCTACCGACGTCCCCCCACTCTGTCCCACCGATGTCCCCACACTCTGTCCTACCGACGTCCCCACCCCACTCTGTCCCACCGACCTACCGAAGTCCCCACCCTCTGTCCCACAGACCTACCGACGCCCCCACCTACTCTGTCCCACCGACGTCCCCACACTCTGTCCCACAGACATACTGACGTCCCACCCCCCACTCTGTCCTACCGACGTCCCCACCCCACTCTGTCCCACCGACCTACCGAAGTCCCCACCCTCTGTCCCACAGACCTACCGACGCCCCCCCACCCACTCTGTCCCACCGACATCCCCACACTCTGTCCCACAGACCTACCGACGTCCCACCCCCCACTCTGTCCCACCGACGTCCCCACACTCTGTCCCACAGACCTACCGACGTCCCCACACTCTGTCCCACAGACCTACCGACGTCCCCACACTCTGTCCCACAGACCTACCGACGTCCCCACACTCGGTCCTATAAACCTACTGAGAAACAAAGTTCAAACCACATTTAAGTGGATTTCTCATTTCCAGCCGTTTCTGAGAAGCACAGAGAGTGTGATTTTGCCGTTCCACTCTGGGTGCCATTCCACTGAGTGGGTTGTGTGGGGTGACTATTCCTATGTTTAGCAAAGCACATGTCATCCAACATCACACTCAACCACACCTGTGGAGAGAAGAGGAGGCAAGCGAGCAGCGCGGGTTGCCTTGGCAACGCTGAGAGCAGAGGGTCACTTCTAATTAAAACAGAGAGGCAATTAGAGAGGAACTGGGTGGCTGTTACCACAACCTCCTGTTTTAATGGAGACAGACGGTAGAGCTGTATCTGTGTGAGGAAAAAGGGCATTTCTGTCTGAGAGTCCCATCTAGCCAGTCTGCTCGGGTCCTGGCTGAGAGTCCCATCTAGCCAGTCTGCTCGGGTCCTGGCTGAGAGTCCCATCTAGCCAGTCTGCTCGGGTCCTGGCTGAGAGTCCCATCTAGCCAGTCTGCTCGGGTCCTGGCTGAGAGTCCCATCTAGCCAGTCTGCTCGGGTCCTGGCTGAGAGTCCCATCTAGCCAGTCTGCTCGGGTCCTGGCTGAGAGTCCCATCTAGCCAGTCTGCTCGGGTCCTGGCTGAGAGTCCCATCTAGCCAGTCTGCTCGGGTCCTGGCTGAGAGTCCCATCTAGCCAGTCTGCTCGGGTCCTGGCTGAGAGTCCCATCTAGCCAGTCTGCTCGGGTCCTGGCTGAGAGTCCCATCTAGCCAGAATGCTCGGGTCCTGGCTGAGAGTCCCATCTAGCCAGTGAGACAGGTGGGCACTAGGCAGTAAGCAGCCGTGCTTCACATCTCACAAGATTGCTACAGTATGTCATATTGATGTGGTTCTGGAGACGTTAAACGCGGTCAGATCTGATCGCCTGTATGTGTTTCCTAAGTCTGTCTATATCTCCAAGACTGTATTGACGCTTTGCCTATTTGATGGTTCGTCACAGGGCATAGCGGGATTTCTTCCAGGTTAGAGTCCCGCACCTTGAAAGAGGCAGCTCTACCCTTCAGCTCAGTGCGAATGTTACCTGTAGCCCATGGCTTCTGGTTGTGGTATGTACGTACAGTCACTGTGGGGACAACGTCCTCAATGCACTTATTGATAAAGCCAGTAACTGATGTGGTGTTCTCCTCAATGCCATTGGAAGTTCAGCATCTGCTTCATCTGACCACGTCTTTATTGATCTCGTCACTGGTGCTTCCTGCTTTAATTTCTGCTTGTAAGCAGGAATCAGGAGGATAGAGTAGTGGTCCGATTTACCAAATGGAGGGCGAGGGAGAGCTTTGTACGCGTCTCTGTGTGTGGAGTACAGGTGATCTAGATTTGTTTTTCCTCCTCTGGTTGCACATTTAACATGTTGATAGAGATTTGGTAGAACTGATTTAAGTTTCCCTGCATTAAAGTCTCCGGCCACTAGGAGCGCCGCCTCTGGGTGAGTGGTTTCCTGTTTACTTATTTCCTTATACAGCTGACTGAGTGTGATCTCAGTGACCACATCAGTCTGTGGTGGTAAATAAACAGCCATGAATACTATAGCTTTAAAACTCTCTAGGCAAGTAGTGTGGCCTGCAATTTATCACAATATATTCTACTTCAGGCGAGCAGAATCTAGAGACTTCATTAGATTTCGTGCACCAGCGGTTTACAAATACGCACAGACCCCCCCCCCCCCCCCCCCCCTCGTTTTACCGGAGTGTGCTGTTCTATCTAGCCGGTGCAGCGTATATCCTGCTAGCTGAATATCCATGTCGTCAGTCAGTCACGGTTCCGTGAAAACATAGGATATTACAGTTTTTGATGTCCCGCTGGTAGGATATTCGTGATCGTACCTCGCCTAATTTATTGTCCAATGATTGCACGTTGGCGAGTAATATTTAAGGTAACGGCAGCTTTCCCACACACCTTCTGCGGATCCTCACAAGGCATCCTGCTCTGTGTCCTCTGTACCTGCGTCTCTTCCTCTACAGAATAACGGGGATGTTGGCCTTGTCGGGTGTTCGGAGAATGTCTTGTTGCGTCTGCTTGTTGAAGAAAAAAAATCTTTGTCTAATCCGAGGTGAGTGATCTCTGTCCTGATATCCAGAAGCTCTTTGTCTAATCCGAGGTGAGTGATCTCTGTCCTGATATCCAGAAGCTCTGTCTAATCCGAGGTGAGTGATCTCTGTCCTGATATCCAGAAGCTCTGTCTAATCCGAGGTGAGTGATCTCTGTCCTGATATCCAGAAGCTCTGTCTAATCCGAGGTGAGTGATCTCTGTCCTGATATCCAGAAGCTCTTTGTCTAATCTGAGGTGAGTGATCTCTGTCCTGATATCCAGAAGCTCTTAGTCTAATCCGAGGTGAGTGATCTCTGTCCTGATATCCAGAAGCTCTTTGTCTAATCCGAGGTGAGTGATCTCTGTCCTGATATCCAGAAGCTCTTTGTCTAATCCGAGGTGAGTGATCTCTGTCCTGATATCCAGAAGCTCTTTGTCTAATCCGAGGTGAGTGATCACTGTCCTGATATCCAGAAGCTCTTTGTCTAATCCGAGGTGAGTGATCGCTGTCCTGATATCCAGAAGCTCTTTGTCTAATCCGAGGTGAGTGATCGCTGTCCTAATATCCAGAAGCTCTTTGTCTAATCCGAGGTGAGTGATCGCTGTCCTGATATCCAGAAGCTCTTTGTCTAATCCGAGGTGAGTGATCACTGTCCTGATATCCAGAAGCTCTTTGTCTAATCCGAGGTGAGTGATCGGTGTCCTGATATCCAGAAGCTCTTTGTCTAATCCGAGGTGAGTGATCACTGTCCTGATATCCAGAAGCTCTTTGTCTAATCCGAGGTGAGTGATCACTGTCCTGATATCCAGAAGCTCTTTGTCTAATCCGAGGTGAGTGATCCTGATATCCAGAAGCTCTTTGTCTAATCCGAGGTGAGTGATCACTGTCCTGATATCCAGAAGCTCTTTGTCTAATCCGAGGTGAGTGATCCTGATATCCAGAAGCTCTTTGTCTAATCCGAGGTGAGTGATCACTGTCCTGATATCCAGAAGCTCTTTGTCTAATCCGAGGTGAGTGATCCTGATATCCAGAAGCTCTTTGTCTAATCCGAGGTGAGTGATCCTGATATCCAGAAGCTCTTTGTCTAATCCGAGGTGAGTGATCTCTGTCCTGATATCCAGAAGCTCTTTGTCTAATCCGAGGTGAGTGATCCTGATATCCAGAAGCTCTTTGTCTAATCCGAGGTGAGTGATCGCTGTCCTGATATCCAGAAGCTCTTTGTCTAATCCGAGGTGAGTGATCCTGATATCCAGAAGCTCTTTGTCTAATCCGAGGTGAGTGACCGCTGTCCTGATATCCAGAAGCTCTTTGTCTAATCCGAGGTGAGTGATCTCTGTCCTGATATCCAGAAGCTCTTTGTCTAATCCGAGGTGAGTGATCTCTGTCCTGATATCCAGAAGCTCTTTGTCTAATCCGAGGTGAGTGATCGCTGTCCTGATATCCAGAAGCTCTTTGTCTAATCCGAGGTGAGGGATCTCTGTCCTGATATCCAGAAGCTCTTTGTCTAATCCGAGGTGAGTGATCGCTGTCCTGATATCCAGAAGCTCTTTGTCTAATCCGAGGTGAGTGATCGCTGTCCTGATATCCAGAAGCTCTTTGTCTAATCCGAGGTGAGTGATCGCTGTCCTGATATCCAGAAGCTCTTTGTCTAATCTGAGGTGAGTGATCGCTGTCCTGATATCCAGAAGCTCTTTGTCTAATCCAAGGTGAGTGATCGCTGTCCTGATATCCAGAAGCTCTTTGTCTAATCCGAGGTGAGTGATCGCTGTCCTGATATCCAGAAGATCTTTGTCTAATCCGAGGTGAGTGATCGCTGTCCTGATATCCAGAAGCTCTTTTTTTGCCGTAAGATACGGTTGCAGAAACATTATGTACAAAATAAGTTACAAATAACGCAAAAAAACAACACATAACAGCACAACTGGTTGGACGCCCGTAAAACTGCTGCCATTTCTTCTGGCGCCATTTTCCAGTTCCTGAGTGAGTGAGTGAGTGAGTGAGTGAGTGAGTGAGTGAGTTCCTGAGTGAGTGAGTGAGTGAGTTCCTGAGTGAGTGAGTTCCTGAGTGAGTTCCTGAGTGAGTTCCTGAGTGAGTTCCTGAGTGAGTTCCTGAGTGAGTGAGTTCCTGAGTGAGTTCCTGAGTGAGTTCCTGAGTGAGTTCCTGAGTGAGTTCCTGAGTGAGTGAGTTCCTGAGTGAGTTCCTGAGTGAGTTCCTGAGTGAGTGAGTTCCTGAGTGAGTGAGTTCCTGAGTGAGTGAGTGAGTGAGTTCCTGAGTGAGTGAGTGAGTGAGTGAGTTCATTCATCATTGTCTACTCTGACTCACCCTGGTGATAACCTCAAAGCCTGGTTCCTCCAGCTGGTTGTGTGTGTGTGTGTGTGTGTGTGTTCCTCACCCTGGTGATAACCTCAAAGCCTGGTTCCTCCAGCTGGTTGATGTCCAGACCAGGTATGGTCTCATTCAGCAGGTCAGCCACCTCCCCGACAGGCCTCTGCTTCAGTAGCACCGTGTCTGGACCCCGGAACGCGTCAAACAGGTAGTTGGTCACCTTGGAGAAACCACCCAGCGTAGTGGTGACTGGGTCCTGGGAAAACTTCTAGTGGGGGAGAGGGAGGAGAGAGAGTTGATTGGTGGAGAGAGGGAGTAAAGCGGAACAGGGGAGAGAGAGAGAGAGAGAGAGAGAGAGAGAGAGGAGAGGAAAAAGGAAGAAGATTGGGGGGGACAAGAGAGGAGGAGAGAGGAGGAGACAGGGAGAAGGAGAGAGGAGGAGAGGGAGAAGGAGAGAGAGGAGGAGAGAGGGAGAAGGAGAGAGAGGAGAGAGAGGGAGAAGGAGAGAGTGGGAGAAGGAGAGAGTGGGAGAAGGAGAGAGTGGGAGAAGGAGAGAGAGGGGAGAAGGAGAGAGGGGAGGAGAGAGAGGGAGAAGGAGAGAGGGGAGGAGAGAGAGGGAGAAGGAGAGAGAGGGGAAAAGAGAGAGTGAGGGGGAGAGGGGAGAAGGAGAGAGGGGGAGAGAGGGAGGAAGGAGAGGGGGGAGAGAGGGAGAAGGAGAGAGGGGGAGAGAGGGAGAAGGAGAGAGGGGGAGAGAGGGAGAAGGAGAGAGGGGGAGAGAGGGAGAAGGAGAGAGGGGGAGAGAGGGAGAAGGAGAGAGGGGAGTAGAGGGAGAAGGAGAGAGGGGAGTAGAGGGAGAAGGAGAGAGGGGAGGAGAGGAGGAGAGAGGGAGAAGGAGAGAGGGGAGTAGAGGGAGAAGGAGAGAGGGGAGGAGAGGAGGAGAGAGGGAGAAGGAGAGAGAGGAGGAGAGGAGGAGAGAGGGAGAAGGAGAGAGAGGAGGAGACAGAGAGGAGGAGAGAGGAGGAGACAGGGAGAAGGAGAGAGGAGGAGACAGGGAGAAGGAGAGAGGAGGAGAGAGATGAGGAGACAGGGAGAAGGAGAGAGGAGGAGAGAGATGATGAGGAGAGGAGGAGACAGGGAGAAGGAGAGGAGGAGAGAAGGAGAGAGAGGAGGAGACAGGGAGAAGGAGAGAGGAGGAGAGAGAGATGAGGAGAGGAGGAGACAGGGAGAAGGAGAGAGGAGGAGAGAAGGAGAGAGGAGGAGAGAGGGAGAAGGAGAGAGGAGGAGAGAGGGAGAAGGAGAAAGGAGGAGAGAGGGAGAAGGAGAAAGGAGGAGAGAGGGAGAAGGAGAGAGGAGGAGAGAAGGAGAGAGGAGGAGAGAGGGAGAAGGAGAGAGGAGGAGAGAGGGAGAAGGAGAGAGGAGGAGAGAGGGAGAAGGAGAGAGGAGGAGAGAGGGAGAAGGAGAGAGGAGGAGAGAGGGAGAAGGAGAGAGGAGGAGAGAGGGAGAGGAGAGGGAGAAGGAGAGAGAAGGAGAGAGGAGAGGGATGACAGGGAAGATAGGGGTCATGAAGGAGGTCACTGTTAACGCTGTGGCACCAGACAGATGTAGTTTAGCTGCAGTCTCATTATAAGCACTTTAAGATGACACGAGCTTATTTTAGCCATGCTATTTTCACCTGAATCCCAGGTGTGAAATGTTACATTAGGAAGTGCCCACAGCCAGATGACTTACTGCACATTATAACTTCTTTCGATTTTCATCAAAAGCAACGGGCGAAAGCATCTCAAAAGCACAACAGCATTGGTCATCATCTCAGACGCCCAACCTAGTAGCCCCCCCCCCCTCCCCTGGCCACTCACTGCCTGGAACACTTTCAACTCTCCACACTGCGTACTCGTACACTTTCAACTCTCCACACTGCGTACTCTTACACTGTCAACTCTCCACACTGCGTTCTCTCACTACGAAGAAGTAAAAGCCTACAATATCACATCACCAAGAAAACTAAATGCTTTTCAAAGGCCTCTTTTATTTTATTTTTACTCTCGCTACAAAAAGTAGCACAGGAATGAAAGACAGAAAAGAGGCCAATCTATTTCTCCTGACGTTGGTTACCGGCCAGCTGAGACGCTGCTCATTCATCTTTGCAATTGGATATTTTTTTTTTTAGAGTCACATTAGAAAACAATATTCCAGCAGCGTTAACCCCTTTTGTGAAGAGAGGCCACCCAATGTTATTAGCAAGTCAAGGCTCATTAGCTTCTCCCCCACAATCCCTGCTCTACTAAATGGCTCCTGTAATACTGATATAGAGCAGGAGAGAGGAGGCTGGGCCGGGAGGAGGCACCCTGAACCTTAATGATAATGAGTACAGTGCTCCCACTCAGACAGGCAGCCAAGTTAATGTCTATGAGATGTCGCTGCTATTCCATAACACAGTCGGGATCTAAAACAATGGACCACCGCAGTTAGGCCTGCTATCTGCCCACAGCGCATTACCAGACGCCGTTAAAAACGTGCCCGCGGTTGGTTGGGAGGGAGCAGAGGCACGGCCCACTTTTTATTATAAAGGACAACACTGAGACCTGACAGAGGTTCTATTTCAAACAGAAAAAAAAAAGATTTTTATTACAAGAGTCAAAATGTCAACGAGAAAGACAATAGATAAATGACACGCAATTAAAAGTCCCTGAGGCGACCTAAAAAACAACTCCTGCCAACTATTCCCTCTGTCCGCTGGCCATGTAGCCTGGTGCTGATGGCGTACGAAGTTTATTACCCAGTTCTCCTCTATTCAGAGCATGTACCCCCCCTGTACCCCCCATCCTTTATTACCCAGTTATAGTGCACTACTTTAGTCCAGAGCCCTATTCCCTATATAGTGCACTACTTTAGTCCAGAGCCCTATTCCCTATATAGTGCACTACTTTAGTTCAGAGCCCTATTCCCTATATAGTGCACTACTTTAGTCCAGAGCCCTATTCCCTATATAGTGCACTACTTTAGTCCAGAGCCCTATTCCCTATGTAGTGCAATACTTTAGTCCAGAGCCCTATTCCCTATATAGTGCACTACTTTAGTTCAGAGCCCTATTCCCTATATAGTGCACTACTTTAGTCCAGAGCCCTATTCCCTATATAGTGCACTACTTTAGTCCAGAGCCCTATTCCCTATGTAGTGCAATACTTTAGTCCAGAGCCCTATTCCCTATATAGTGCACTACTTTAGTTCAGAGCCCTATTCCCTATATAGTGCACTACTTTAGACCAGAGCCCTATTCTCTATATAGTGCACTACTTTAGACCAGAGCCCTATTCCCTATATAGTGTACTACTTTAGTTCAGAGCCCTATTCCCTATATAGTGCACTACTTTTGACCAGAGCCCTATTCCCTATATAGTGCACTACTTTAGTTCAGAGCCCTATTCCCTATATAGTGCACTACTTTAGACCAGAGCCCTATTCTCTATATAGTGCACTACTTTAGACCAGAGCCCTATTCCCTATATAGTGCACTACTTTAGTTCAGAGCCCTATTCCCTATATAGTGCACTACTTTTGACCAGAGCCCTATTCCCTATATAGTGCACTACTTTAGTTCAGAGCCCTATTCCCTATATAGTGCACTACTTTAGACCAGAGCCCTATTCCCTATATAGTGCACTACTTTAGTTCAGAGCCCTATTCCCTATATAGTGCACTACTTTTGACCAGAGCCCTATTCCCTATATAGTGCACTACTTTAGTCCAGAGCCCTATTCCCTATATAGTGCACTACTTTAGTCCAGAGCCCTATTCCCTATGTAGTGCAATACTTTAGTCCAGAGCCCTATTCCCTATATAGTGCACTACTTTACTTCAGAGCCCTATTCCCTATATAGTGCACTACTTTAGACCAGAGCCCTATTCCCTATATAGTACACTACTTTAGTTCAGAGCCCTATTCCCTATATAGTGCACTACTTTAGTCCAGAGCCCTATGGACTATAAAGGGGATAGGGTGCCATTTAGGACATATTTCATTTCTCCTACCCAGGCTTTCAGAGGCCTCATAAAACAAACCAACAAATGTGCTGCTCTCATTAAGTCACACTCATTAAAATAACAGCAGAGTTGTTCTGTGAACCCTGAGACAGTACAGAGCCCGGCTGGGAGGAGGCCGTACAGAGCCCGGCTGGGAGGAGGCCGTACAGAGCCTGGCTGGGAGGAGGCCGTACAGAGCCCGGCTGGGAGGAGGCCGTACAGAGCCCGGCTGGGAGGGGGCCGTACAGAGCCTGGCTGGGAGGGGGCCGTACAGAGCCCGGCTGGGAGGAGGCCGTACAGAGCCCGGCTGGGAGGGGGCCGTACAGAGCCCGGCTGGGAGGGGCCGTACAGAGCCCGGCTGGGAGGGGGCCGTACAGAGCCCGGCTGGGAGGGGCCGTACAGAGCCCGGCTGGGAGGGGGCCGTACAGAGCCCGGCTGGGAGGGGGCCGTACAGAGCCCGGCTGGGAGGGGGCCGTACAGAGCACGGCTGGGAGGGGGCCGTACAGAGCCCGGCTGGGAGGAGGCCGTACAGAGCCCGGCTGGGAGGAGGCCGTACAGAGCACGGCTGGGAGGGGGCCGTACAGAGCCCGGCTGGGAGGAGGCCGTACAGAGCCCGGCTGGGAGGAGGCCGTACAGAGCCTGGCTGGACACTAGGGTGTGAGGGGGCAGGTGGACACTAGGGTGTGAGGGGACAGGTGGACACTAGGGTGTGAGGGGGCAGGTGGACACTAGGGTGTGAGGGGGCAGGTGGACACTAGGGTGTGAGGGGGCAGGTGGACACTAGGGTGTGAGGGGGCAGGTGGACACTAGGGTGTGAGGGGGCAGGTGGACACTAGGGTGTGAGGGGGCAGGTGGACACTAGGGTGTGAGGGGGCAGGTGGACACTAGGGTGTGAGGGGGCAGGTGGACACTAGGTTGTGAGGGGGCAGGTGTACACTAGGGTGTGAGGGGGCAGGTGTACCCTAGGGTGTGAGGGGGCAGGTGGACACTAGGTTGTGAGGGGGCAGGTGTACCCTAGGTTGTGAGGGGGCAGGTGTACCCTAGGGTGTGAGGGGGCAGGTGGACACTAGGTTGTGAGGGGGCAGGTGTACACTAGGGTGTGAGGGGGCAGGTGTACCCTAGGGTGTGAGGGGGCAGGTGTACCCTAGGGTGTGAGGGGGCAGGTGTACCCTAGGGTGTGAGGGGGCAGGTGGACACTAGGGTGTGAGGGGGCAGGTGGACACTAGGGTGTGAGGGGGCAGGTGGACACTAGGGTGTGAGGGGGCAGGTGTACCCTAGGGTGTGAGGGGGCAGGTGTACACTAGGGTGTGAGGGGGCAGGTGTACACTAGGGTGTGAGGGGGCAGGTGTACACTAGGGTGTGAGGGGGCAGGTGTACCCTAGGGTGTGAGGGGGCAGGTGTACACTAGGGTGTGAGGGGGCAGGTGTACACAAGGGTGTGAGGGGGCAGGTGTACACTAGGGTGTGAGGGGGCAGGTGTACACTAGGGTGTGAGGGGGCAGGTGTACACTAGGGTGTGAGGGGGCAGGTGTACACTAGGGTGTGAGGGGGCAGGTGTACACTAGGGTGTGAGGGGGCAGGTGTACACTAGAGTGTTCAGGTTGTACCGTAATAAGTCCGAAGGTGGCATCATCTAGCAGGTTCTCAAAGGACTGGGACAGAGCTCTGCTGTGGGGGCTGACCTGGAGGAGGGAGGCATCTGTGGTAGACCTAATAGGGAAGAAAGAGAGAGAGAAAGAGAAATTAGAATAAGTGAGATATGACAGAGAACAGAGGAGGAACGTTCAAAGCCTCTGTGTCATGGACTGATCATGAGACGAGGCCAAGAGTCGGTGGTTTCAGGGACACAACTTTGGTTTTAGAAGTGTGTGTGTGTGTGTGTGTGTGTGTGTGTGTGTGTGTGTGTGTGTGTGTGTGTGGGGGGGGGTTGACATAATATTTATTATTATTTTTCCAGTCGGATAAACACTCCAAACATTCAACCCGACCGCTCGGAGGCGTCCGCACGGTCCTAAAGCCCACTGTTGCTTCTTTTTCTATCACATTCCAATCATAAAATCCCACGGCCCCCAGTGACAGTTGGGTCTCTGGTCTCAGCGAACAAGCTTGTCTGGGAGAGACGCTCAGAGAGTCAATGGTCTCAGGGAACAAGCTTGTCTGGGAGAGAAGCTCAGAGAGTCAATGGTCTCAGGGAACAAGCTTGTCTGGAAGAGACGCTCAGAGAGTCAATGGTCTCAGGGAACAAGCTTGTCTGGAAGAGACGCTCAGAGAGTCAATGGTCTCAGGGAACAAGCTTGTCTGGAAGAGACGCTCAGAGAGTCAATGGTCTCAGGGAACAAGCTTGTCTGGGAGAGACGCTCAGAGAGTCAATGGTCTCAGGGAACAAGCTTGTCTGGGGGAGAAGCTCAGAGAGTCAATGGTCTCAGGGAACAAGCTTGTCTGGGAGAGAAGCTCAGAGAGTCAATGTCTCAGGGAACAAGCTTGTCTGGGAGAGAAGCTCAGAGAGTCAATGGTCTCAGGGAACAAGCTTGTCTGGGAGAGAAGCTCAGAGAGTCAATGTCTCAGGAACAAGCTTGCCTGGGAGAGAAGCTCAGAGAGTCAATGTCTCAGGGAACAAGCTTGTCTGGGAGAGAAGCTCAGAGAGTCTATGGTCTCAGGGAACAAGCTTGTCCAGTATTGGATTCTGCCACTACAGAAACCAATATTGTGACAACCACTTAACAGTCCTTCACTAAGCTGTACTCAGATCCATCCTGTAGACTACTACAAGTCACAGGTCTTAACGGTGTGTTGTTAGTGTCTGGCTGATGTGTGGAGTAGACTACTTCTGGTGCTAACAGCCCCACAGCCAGTGCCTGGGTCCCAAATGGCACCCTATTCCCTTCATAGTCCACAGGGCTCTGGTCAAAAGAAGTACACTAAATAGGGAATAGGGTTCTATAGGGCCCTTGTCTAAAGTAGTGCACTATATAGGGAATAGGGTTCTATAGTGCCCTTGTCTAAAGTAGTGCACTATATATAGGGAATAGGGTTCTATAGGGCTCTGGTCAAAAGTAGTGCACTAAATAGGAAACAGGCTGCCATTTGGGATGTGGGGGAAGAGTCTTTTCTATGGTTAAGATGATCCCCACTAGGACTTGTTCCTCCATGAATTATTGAAGAGCTCTATTGATTTTTCATGGAAATTGAATAGGGACTCTTTAAAAGACTAAAAATGTAACACGTAAAAAAACACCAGGTCTGACAACGGTTGCTTCACATCGGGGAGTAGCACAGGAAACACTAACACACTTAGTTCATCAACAGCCCTGTACTATAGTAGGTAGGCTCAGTGACTAGCGTTACTCATATCATATCGTAGAGTGGGGTCAAACAGGGGCTGCGGCCCAAATGTAGGGCCCAAATGTAGGGCCCTACAAAGATCTGCTTTGTGGAGAACACGGACGGGATCCAGATATTAAAACACAAGTCAACAATATTAAAACATTTAACTACTGAAGCTTGTCGGACATCAACTAAATGTGTTGAAGCGAGCCGGACATCACCTAAATGTGTTGAAGCTAGCAGGACATCACCTAAATGTGTTGAAGCTAGCAGGACATCACCTAAATGTGTTGAAGCTAGCAGGACATCACCTAAATGTGTTGAAGCTAGCAGGACATCACCTAAATGTGTTGAAGCTAGCAGGACATCACCTAAATGTGTTGAAGCTAGCAGGACATCACCTAAATGTGTTGAAGCTAGCAGGACATCGCCTAAATGTGTTGAAGCTAGTAGGACATCGCCTAAATGTGTTGAAGCTAGTAGGACATCGCCTAAATGTGTTGAAGCTAGTAGGACATCACCTAAATGTGTTGAAGCTAGCAGGACATCACCTAAATGTATTGAAGCTAGCAGGACATCAACTAAATGTGATTAACTTATTAAAAAATTCTATAATTGTCCAAAGATGATCATAAAACAAACAAAATAAGTCGGTGATGAATAAATTCCTTCAACTTGCTGAAGATTTGTCGTGGGTCCTCAGATCCTCAAAAGTTTCTACAGCTGCAACATCGACAGCATCCTGACTGGTTGCATCACTGCCCGGCCTCCGACCGCAAGACACAAGAGGGTAATGTGTACGGCCCAGTACATCACTGGGGCTAAGCTGCCTGCCATCCAGGACCTATATAATAGGCGGTGTCTGAGGAAGGCCTTAAAAATGGTCAAAGACCCCAGCCACCCCAGTCATAGACTGTTCTCTCTCTCTACTACATGGCAAGCGGTACCGGAGTGCCAAGTCTAGGACAAAAAGGCTTCTCAACAGTGTTTACCCCCAAGCCATAAGACTCCTGAACAGGTCATCAAATGGCTACCTGAACTATTTGCATATTGTGCCCCCCCTCAACCACTCTTTTACGCTGCTGCTACTCTGTTTATCATATATGCATAATCACTTTATCTGGACATTCATGTACATACTACCTCACTTGGCCCGACCAATCAGTGCTCCTGCTCATTGGCTAACCGGGCTGCATTGTGTCCCTCCACCCGCCAACCCCTCTTTCACACTGCTGCTACTCTCTGTTCATCATATATGCATAGTCACTTTAACTATCTACATGTACTTGTACTACATGTACTACCTCAATCAGCCCGACTAACCTGTGTCTGTATATAGCCCCGCTACTGTATATAGCCCCGCTACTGTATATAGCCCCGCTACTGTATATAGCCCCGCTACTGTATATAGCCCCGCTACTGTATATAGCCCCCCTACTGTATATAGCCCCCCTACTGTATATAGCCCCCCTACTGTATACAGCCCAGCTACTGTATACAGCCCCTCTACTGTATACAGCCCCTCTACTGTATACAGCCTAGCTACTGTATATAGCCCCGCTACTGTATATAGCCCCGCTACTGTATATAGCCCCGCTACTGTATATAGCCTCGCTACTGTATATAGCCTCGCTACTGTATATAGCCTCACTACTGTATATAGCCTCTACTGTATATAGCCTCTACTGTATATAGCCTAGCTACTGTATATAGCCTAGCTACTGTATATAGCCTCTACTGTATATAGTCCTGTGTGGCTCAGTCGGTAGAGCATGGCGCTTGCAACGCCAAGCGTCGTGGGTTCGATTCCCGCTGGGGCCACCCATATGTAAAAGTAGTGGCCCCAGCCGACTTGTAAGTCGCTTTGGACAAAAGCGTCTGCTAAATGGGATATATTATTATTATTATTATTATTATTAGCCTAGCTACTGTATATAGTCTCTACTGTATATAGCCTCTCTACTGTTATTTTTCACTGTTGTTTATATTTCACCTAATACCTTTTTGCACTGTTGGTTAGAGACTGTAAGCATTTCAATGTAATGTACCCGTTGTATTCGGCACACGTGACAAATAAACTTTGATTTGAAGAGGCCAGATCACAAGAAAGCCCCTGTCTGTCTGTGCCCGTTTGTCTACCCCTTTCTGTAGCCGTTAGCGATGATGCTAATGAAAAATAAACAAATAAAAAAAACGCCATCTGGCAAAATGGCAGCCTATTCCCTTTATAGTGCACTACTTCTAAAGAGGTGCCCTATATAGTGAATAAATAGGGTCACGTTTGGGACAGTAGTGTGATGTAAAGTTAATTAGCCTGTTTGAATAGTCCTGCAGCCCCAGAAAACCAACACAGCAGTTGTTAAAGGCTTGCAACTCATTAAAAACCTCTGCCAGCTGTAATATACTCTGTGATTTTAATATTCAGAGCTATTTCAAACAAACTCCACTGTGCTCAGTTTGGCTGATTTAAAAACAGAGGAGAGAGTGAGGCTCCGTCCCAAACGACACTATAAAGTACTTTAGAAAGTAGTGCACTTCATAGGGAATAAGGTGCCATTTATAGGGGTATAACGGGTGGCCTATTCCCACTCCGGCCAGGAGAGGAAATGAGGAAAGAGAAAGGCGGGATGAGGATGACAAAGTGAAGAACAATAGGAGGGTCATTCTGTAACTCCTCCAGACTCCAGTGACATTGAAACATTCCTTATTGATATTTGGGAAAAAGGTTGATTACAAATGGAAGCTGATTGTAATGGGCTTTTATCTGTGGATGAGTACGCCTATACTAGGATGGAAGCAAATATAAGTCATAACTTCATAACAAATCATGCAAATAATGATGTACATTTAACAGGTATATGTTAATATTTTGACAAACGATTTTGCATTTTTTTTGCCATTAATTTACGAAAATCACAAATTAACAAGCTATCCGACTAGCTAACATTAGCTAGCTAGCTATACATTAAGCTTGCTAAATGGAGTGTTGACGTTTGAATTAATTGGCATTTGTGTTGTTTAAAGGCACAGTGTGTTCCAAATTCAGTGTTTTATATCATATTGTACAACAGTTGATGAAACTAACTGTTAAAGAGTGAAAACATTTTATCCGTTTAATTTCTGATAGTTTCTAGTTGAAAAAAAAACGATATCCAGACGACCTTCTAATCAGCAGGTTGGCATGGGCGGGAGTTCCGGCTTTCCATGGTGACATCACAATGCCGTAAACTGGTTAATAGACCAATAACAAAAAGAGTTCCAAACCTCTCTGCCAATAAAAGATAGTTTTCCGTTTTCCCCTCACTTAGATCACTTCCAGACAGTCTTAGCAAAATTCTTGCCTGAGAAATTGCATTTTTGTCCATTTTAAATGGAACTTATAGTATGGTCCTCCAATAAACCAGCAAACCAAGCTGTCATCTTGTGAACCAGTGGATGTAAAGAATCTAGATAAAGCCATTTACTACAAATTGAATGAACAATGTTGTAAGCTTGCCTTGATGTTCATTAAAACACGTTTCAAAGTCAAACACAAGTCATTGTTCTTTATTGTGGCAACATTGGAGATTAAAGATGTTTGTAGCGTAGCTGACGTAAATATTGTAGTAACGTTAGAGATAAGATGTTTGTAACGTAGCTGATGTAAATATTGTAGTAACGTTAGAGATTAAAGATGTTTGTAACGTAGCTGATGTAAATATTGTAGTAACATTAGAGATTGAAGATGTTTGTAACGTAGCTAACTATTTTCTAGCTTATTGTGTAGTCGATGATGAAGAGCTGTAATGCCTATGGAGCTGTGTGGCCATCTGAATGCACCCTAAAACGTTTGGTAGAAATTATAGTTCAGAACACTGGTTTTAATGGCTTCAACTGGTTCATCATTAATCCCCAAGAAATTGCAGAAAATTACAGAGTGAAGGAAATGTGACTGTCAAACTGCTATTATGAAATGAAAGTCCTTCTTCAGTACAACTCTACATTGAACCACAGCCAGATGACAGCTACATTATTACTCCACATTGAACCACAGCCAAAGGACAGCTACATCACTACTCTACATTGAACCACAGCCAGAGGACAGCTACATTACTACTCTACATTGAACCACAGCCAGAGGACAGCTACATTACAACTCTACATTGAACAAAAGCCAGAGGACAGCTACATTACTACTCTACATTGAACCACAGCCAGAGGACAGCTACATTACTAATCTACATTGAACCACAGCCAGGGGACAGCTACATTACTACTCCACATTGAACCACGGCCAGAGGACAGCTACATTAATACTCTACATTGAACCACGGCCAGAGGACAGCTACATTACAACTCTACATTGAACCACAGCCAGAGGACAGCTACATTACAACTCTACATTGAACCACAGCCAGAGGACAGCAATATTAAACCACAGCCAGAGGACAGCTACATTACTACTCTACATTGAACCACAGCCAGAGGACAGCTACATTACAACTCTATATTGAACCACAGCCAGAGGACAGCTACATTACCACTCTACATTGAACCACAGCTACATTACTACTCTACATTGAACCACAGCCAGGGGACAGCTACATAACCACTCTACATTGAACCACAGCCAGAGGACAGCTACATTACTACACCACATTAAACCACAGCTACATCACTACTCCACATTGAACCACGGCTAGGGGACAGCTACATTACTACTCCACATTGAACCACAACCAGAAGACAGCTACATTACTACTCTACATTGAACCACAGCCAGAGGACAGCTACATTACTACTCCACATTGAACCACAGCCAGAGGACAGCTACATTACTACTCCACATTGAACCACGGCTAGGGGACAGCTACATTACTACTCCACATTGAACCACAGCCAGAGGACAGCTACATTACTACTCCACATTGAACCACAGCCAGAGGACAGCTACATTACTACTCCACATTGAACCACAGCCAGAGGACAGCTACATTACTACTCCACATTGAACTACAGCCAGGGGACAGCGATATTAAACCACAGCCAGAGGACAGCTACATTACTACTCTACATTGAACCACAGCCAGAGGACAGCTACATTACCACTCCACATTGAACCACAGCCAGAGGACAGCTACATTACTACTCCACATTGAACCACAGCTACATTACTACTCTACATTGAACCACAGCCAGAGGACAGCTACATTACTACTCCACATTGAACCACAGTCAGAGGACAGCTACATTACTACTCCACATTGAACCACAGCTACATTACTACTCTACATTGAACCACAGCCAGAGGACAGCTACTTTACCACTCCACATTGAACCACAGTCAGAGGACAGCTACATTACTACTCCACATTGAACCACAGCTACATTACTACTCTACATTGAACCACAGCCAGAGGACAGCTACATTACTACTCCACATTGAACCACAGTCAGAGGACAGCTACATTACTACTCCACATTGAACCACAGCTACATTACTACTCTACATTGAACCACAGCCAGAGGACAGCTACATTACCACTCCACATTGAACCACAGCCAGAGGACAACTACATTACCACCCCACATTGAACCACAGCCAGAGGACAGCTACTTTACCACTCCACATTGAACCACAGTCAGAGGACAGCTACATTACTACTCCACATTGAACCACAGCTACATTACTACTCTACATTGAACCACAGCCAGAGGACAGCTACATTACTACTCCACATTGAACCACAGCTACAATACTACTCTACATTGAACCACAGCCAGAGGACAGCTACATTACTACTCCACATTGAACCACAGCTACATTACTACTCCACATTGAACCACAGCCAGAGGACAGCTACATTACTACTCCACATTGAACCACAGCCAGAGGACAGCTACATCACTACTCTACATTGAACCACAGCCAGGGGACAGCAATATTAAACCACAGCCAGAGGACAGCTACATTACTACTCTACATTGAACCACAGCCAGAGGACAGCTACATTACCACTCTACATTGAACCACAGCTACATTACTACTCCACATTGAACCACAGCCAGAGGACAGCTACATTACCACTCTACATTGAACCACAGCTACATTACTACTCTACATTGAACCACAGCCAGGGGACAGCTACATAACCACTCTACATTGAACCACAGCTACATTACTACTCTACATTGAACCACAGCCAGGGGACAGCTACATTACCACTCTACATTGAACCACAGCCAGAGGACAGCTACATTACTACACCACATTAAACCACAGCCAGAGGACAGCTACATCACTACTCCACATTGAACCACGGCTAGGGGACAGCTACATCACTACTCTACATTGAACCACAGCCAGAGGACAGCTACATTACCACTCCACATTGAACCACAGTCAGAGGACAGCTACATTACTACTCCACATTGAACCACAGCTACATTACTACTCTACATTGAACCACAGCCAGAGGACAGCTACATTACCACCCCATTATTGTTTTGCGGTTCCCATTTGTTTCTCATACGGTGAGTACGTGTTGTTGCATGAGAAATACATCATAAGTAATGCTATTACTGCCGTCAGTAGTGGCATGGTGAAAAACACGAGGCTCGTCTTCAGTGAAGTGCGAGGTGAGCAATCCTTTGTCGGCTTCTGCTGTGCATGAGTGATGTCCCACTCCATAGGGGTATTTATCTCTCCCTACGACTAAATGCTCCGCCTGAGGGACACTCCCACACCGAGGGACACTCGAAAACGAGGAGAGGGCTAAGAGGGGTTATTAGAATTGACAGTCTCTCTCTCCGCCCCCCCTCACAATTGGTCCTAATAGACCAGTAGACTGTTAGCCTGACACAGCAGAGGGAAGGTAAGAGAAGGCCACACCAACACAATGTAGCCAGCCACACACAGAACACACTGCAACTCACCACCCGCAGCATTAGCATAGACATGGTGTAGAAACACAACACGTTAAAACTGTCCCATCCGTTGAAGGGAAGAGAAGCCTTTAATAACCAATCACAGCGCGGCAGCATCTAGAGAAAAAAAAAGGGATAAACTGCAATAGCAGCTCCCCGCACGCAGATAAATCCCACAGCCGTCGTCCCAAATGGCACCCGATCCCATATATAGAGCACTAACTCCTACCAGAGACCCTCTATACAGGGGATAGTGTGGGGTTTGGGACACAGGCACGGTGTGACAGCGGTTACTATCGTCCTAAATGGCACCCGATCCCATATATAGAGCACTAACTCCTACCAGAGACCCTCTATACAGGGGATAGTGTGGGGTTTGGGACACAGGCACGGTGTGACAGCAGGTATTATTACCACTAGAGAGGGGAAGGCGTTGCTAAAGGCCACTGAGAAACTGTTACAAAACAGCTGATAGATGAACAGACAGTTGTGTGATTCTGTTGGACACATACAGGGCTGAGACTGGGCTGTCTCTCAAATGGCACCCTATTCCCTGTTTACTACACTACATTAGACCAGAGCCCTATTCCCTGTTTACCAGAGCCTTATTCCCTGTTTACCAGAGCCCTATTCCCTGTTTACTAGAGCCTTATTCCCTGTTTATTACACTACATTAGACCAGAGCCCTATTCCCTGTTTACTAGAGCCTTATTCCCTGTTTATTACACTACATTAGACCAGAGCCCTATTCCCTGTTTACTAGAGCCTTATTCCCTGTTTATTACACTACATTAGACCAGAGCCCTATTCCCTGTTTATTACACTACATTAGACCAGAGCCCTATTCCCTGTTTACTAGAGCCTTATTCCCTGTTTACTACACTACATTAGACCAGAGCCCTATTCCCTGTTTACTACACTACATTAGACCAGAGCCCTATTCCCTGTTTACTACACTACATTAGACCAGAGCCCTATTCCCTGTTTACTACACTAGACCAGAGCCCTATTCCCTGTTTATTACACTACATTAGACCAGAGCCCTATTCCCTGTTTACTACACAACATTAGACCAGAGCCCTATTCCCTGTTTACTACACTACATTAGACCAGAGCCCTATTCACTGTTTACTACACAACATTAGACCAGAGCCCTATTCCCTGTTGACTACACTACATTAGACCAGAGCCCTATTCCCTGTTTACTACACTACGTTAGACCAGAGCCCTATTCCCTGTTTACTACACTATGTTAGACCAGAGCCCTATTCCCTGTTTACTACACTACGTTAGACCAGAGCCCTATTCCCTGTTTACTACACTACGTTAAACCAGAGCCCTATTCCCCGTTAACTACACTACATTAGACCAGAGCCCTATTCCCCGTTGACTACACTACGTTAAACCAGAGCCCTATTCCCGGTTTACTACACTACGTTAAACCAGAGCCCTATTCCCTGTTTACTACACTACATTAGACCAGAGCCCTATTCCCTGTTAACTACACTACATTAGATCAGAGCCCTATTCCCTGTTTACTACACTAGACCAGAGCGCTATTCCCTGTTTACTACACTAGACCAGAGCCCTATTCCCTGTTTACTACACTACACTAGACCAGAGCCCTATTCCCTGTTTATTACACTACATTAGACCAGAGCCCTATTCCCTGTTTACTACAGTACATTAGACCAGAGCCCTATTCACTACACTACACTAGACCAGAGCCCTATTCCCTGTTTACTACACTAGACCAGAGCCCTATTCCCTGTTTACTACACTAGACCAGAGCCCTATTCCCTGTTTACTAAACTACACTAGACCAGAGCCCTATTCCCTGTTTACTAAACTACACTAGACCAGAGCCCTATTCCCTGTTTACTACACTAGACCAGAGCCCTATTCCCTGTTTACTACACTAGACCAGAGCCCCATTCCCTGTTTACTACACTAGACCAGAGCCCTATTCCCTGTTTACTACACTAGACCAGAGCCCTATTCCCTGTTTACTACACTAGACCAGAGCCCTATTCCCTGTTTACTAAACTACACTAGACCAGAGCCCTATTCCCTGTTTACTACATTAGACCAGAGCCCTATTCCCTGTTGACTACATTAGACCAGAGCCCTATTCCCTGTTTACTACATTAGACCAGAGCCCTATTCCCTGTTTACTACATTAGACCAGAGCCCTATTCCCTGTTTACTACATTAGACCAGAGCCCTATTCCCTGTTCACTACATTAGACCAGAGCCTGTGAGTGAGTGAGTGAGTGAGTGAGTGAGTGAGTGAGTGAGTGAGTGAGTATCTCTCCTCCCAGGTTCTGTAGCAGCGCAGCAGAAACAACATAAATCACTGCTGGATGAGCAATGAAGCCACCTGTAAATGATCACAGGGCCCACCCGCCGGGGGGCCCCCTATTCTCACAGCGCCGCTGGGGGGGGGGGGCCCTGTTCTCACAACGCCGCTGGGGGGAGGGGGCTGTTCTCACAGCGCCACTGGAGGGGGGGCCTGTTCTCACAGCGCCGCTGGAGGGGGGGCCTGTTCTCACAACGCCGCTGGGGGGAGGGGCTGTTCTCACAGCGCCGCTGGAGGGGGGGCCTGTTCTCACAGCGCCGCTGGGGGGAGGGGGCTGTTCTCACAGCGCCGCTGGAGGGGGGGCCTGTTCTCACAGCGCCGCTGGAGGGGGGGGGCTGTTCTCACAGCGCTGCTGGAGGGGGCGGGGGGGCCTGTTCTCACAGCGCCGCTGGGGGGCCCTGTTCTCACAGCGCCGCTGGGGGAGGGGGCCTGTTCTCACAGCGCCGCTGGGGGGGGCCCTGTTCTCACAGCGCCGCTGGGGGGGGGCCCTGTTCTCACAGCGCCGCTGAGAGGGGGGGCTATTCTCACAGCGCCACTGGGGGCTGTATGCTGGGGCCTCGGTTCTCGGTTCTCACAGCACCTCTATATATAGTACCATGCTGATGTCACAGTAGATGGTTAAACAAACGGGACCACACCCCTTTCTACTCCTTATGGGGAGGTAATCAATGTGTAGGGAAATCATGAAACAAACAAATAAACACAAAACCAAACAGACAAACCCAGGGTTATCCTGTAGTGTCCTTTCATAGATGTCAGGTACTGTAGTCTGTGTTAAAAGCTCTACCCCCGAGTCAACACATTCCTGGTTACTGTACCAAACAGACAAACCCAGGGTTATCCTGTAGTGTCCTTTCATAGATGTCAGGTACTGTAGTCTGTGTTAAAAGCTCTACCCCCGAGTCAACACATTCCTGGTTACTGTACCAAACAGACAAACCCAGGGTTATCCTGTAGTGTCCTTTCATAGATGTCAGGTACTGTAGTCTGTGTTAAAACCTCTACCCCTGAGTCAACACATTCCTGGTGACTGTACCAAACAGTGTACACTGACCAACAAGACACGTCCACATCAATATTGTGATGCATTATGTTTTATGAAGGCGTGACTGTATCACGTTGTAAACAACATCAGCAGTAACACCAGTTGATGAGATTGCCAATAATAATCATATGAATTAAATGAGGCTACCGGTACTCATAAGGGACATACAGTGCATTTGGAAAGCATTCCGACCCCTTGATTTTTTTCTCTCCACATTCTGTTACATTAAAGCCTTATTCTAAAATTGATTAAAGAAACCAAAAATACTCACTAATCTACACACACAACCCCATAATGACAAAGCAAAAACAGGTTTTTAGAAATGTTTGCAAATGCCTTAAAATTTAATAAACGGAAATACCTTATTTACATAGGTATTCAGACCCTTTGCTATGAGACTCGAAATTGAGCTCGGATTAATGCTGTTTCCATTGATCATCCTTGAGGTGTTTCTACAACTTGATTGGAGTCCACCTGTGATAAATTCAATTGATTGGACATGATCTGGAAAGGTACACACCTGTCTATATAAGGTCCCACAGTTGACAGTGCATGTCAAAGCCAAAACCAAGCCATGAGGTCGAAGGAATTGTCCTTAGAGCTCCGAGACAGGATTGTGTCGAGGCACAGATCTGGGGGAAGGGTACCAAAACATTTCTGCAGGGTGAAGGTTCCCAATATTGTTTTAACCACCAACACTCTTCCTAGAGCTGGCCAACCGGCCAAACTGAGCAATCCAAGGGAGAAGGGCCTTAGTCAGGGAGGTGACCAAGAACCTGATGGCCACTCTGACAGAGCTCCAGAGTTGGGAGAACCTTCCAGAAGGACAACCATCTCTGCAGCACTCCACCAATCAGGCCAGACGGAATCCATTCCTCAGTAAAAGGCACAAGACAGCCCGCTTGGAGTTTGCCAAAAGGCACCTAAAGGACTCTGAAACAAGATTCTCTGGTCTGAGGAAACCGAGATTGAACTCCTTGGCCTGAATGCCAAGTGTCACGCCTGGAGGAAACATGGCACCATCCCTACGGTGAAGCATGGTGGTGGCAGCATCATGCCTGGAGGAAACATGGCACCATCCCTACGGTGTAGCATAGTGGTGGCAGCATCATGCCTGGAGGAAACATGGCACCATCCCTACGGTGAAGCATAGTGGTGGCAGCATCATGCCTGGAGGAAACATGGCACCATCCCTACGGTGAAGCATAATGGTGGCAGCATCATGCCTGGAGGAAACATGGCACCATCCCTACGGTGAAGCATAGTGGTGGCAGCATCATGCCTGGAGGAAACATGGCACCATCCCTACGGTGAAGCATGGTGGTGGCAGCATCCTGCTGTGGGGATGTTTTTCAGCGGCAGGAAGGTCACCCAAGTCGTAGACTGTTCTCTCTGCTACCACACGGCAAACGGTACCAATGTCTGGAGGCAACAGGACTCTGAACAGCTTCTATCCCCAAACCATAAGACTGCTGAACAAGACTCACACACACACACACACACACACGCATACTGACCCCACACACACACACACACACGCATACTGACCCCACACACACACACACAGCTCACACCCCAATACACACGCACACACACACACACACACGCATACTGACCCCACACACACACACACACGCATACTGACCCCACACACACACACACTGACCCCAACACACACACACACACACACACACACACACACACACTGACCCCAACACACACACACACACACTGACCCCAACACACACACACACACACACACACTGACCCCAACACACACACACACTGACCCCAACACACACACACACACACTGACCCCACACACACAGCTCACACCCCAACACACACACACACACATACTGACCCCACACACACAGCTCACACCCCAACACACACACACACATACTGACCCCACACACACACACACACACACAGCTCACACCCCAACACACACACACGCATACTGACCCCACACACACTTTCACCACATATGCTGCTACCACCGTCTATTATCTATCCTGTTGCCTCGTCATTTTACCCTTATCTAAATGTTCCTATCTACCTCAATTACCTCATACCTCTGCACATCCACTCAGTACTGGTACTTCCTGTATACAGCCATGTTATTACCCGGTACTTCCTGTATACAGCCATGTTAT
Organism: Oncorhynchus masou masou; assembly: GCF_036934945.1. NCBI lineage: Eukaryota > Metazoa > Chordata > Actinopteri > Salmoniformes > Salmonidae > Oncorhynchus > Oncorhynchus masou. Next base: position 262,411 of record NW_027015440.1, read on the forward strand.
TACCCGGTACTTCCTGTATACAGCCATGTTATTACCCGGTACTTCCTGTATGCAGCCATGTTATTACCCGGTACTTCCTGTATGCAGCCATGTTATTACCCGGTACTTCCTGTATGCAGCCATGTTATTACCCGGTACTTCCTGTATGCAGCCATGTTATTACCCGGTACTTCCTGTATGCAGCCATGTTATTACCCGGTACTTCCTGTATGCAGCCATGTTATTACCCGGTACTTCCTGTATACAGCCATGTTATTACCTGGTACTTCCTGTATACAGCCATGTTATTACCCGGTACTTCCTGTATACAGCCATGTTATTACCCGGTACTTCCTGTATACAGCCATGTTATTACCCGGTACTTCCTGTATACAGCCATGTTATTACCCGGTACTTCCTGTATATAGCCATGTTATTACCTGGTACTTCCTGTATATAGCCATGTTATTACCCGGTACTTCCTGTATACAGCCATGTTATTACTTGATTTGATGTGATGAAGTACTACTGATGCTTTTCAACACTGGTTGAACGGCCATTTTTACCCTGTAGGCACCTGCAACTTACTACAAGTAGGATAAATTACACTGTAGGCACCTGCAACTTACTACAAGTAGGATAAATTACACTGTAGGCACCTGCAACTTACTACAAGTAGGATAAATTACACTGTAGGCACCTGCAACTTACTACAAGTAGGATAAATTACACTGTAGGCACCTGCAACTTACTACAAGTAGGATAAATTACACTGTAGGCACCTGCAACTTACTACAAGTAGGATAAATTACCCTGTAGGCACCTGCAACTTACTACAAGTAGGATAAATTACACTGTAGGCACCTGCAACTTACTACAAGTAGGATAAATTACACTGTAGGCACCTGCAACTTACTACAAGTAGGATAAATTACACTGTAGGCACCTGCAACTTACTACAAGTAGGATAAATTACCCTGTAGGCACCTGCAACTTACTACAAGTAGGATAAATTACACTGTAGGCACCTGCAACTTACTACAAGTAGGATAAATTACACTGTAGGCACCTGCAACTTACTACAAGTAGGATAATTACACTGTAGGCACCTGCAACTTACTACAAGTAGGATAAATTACCCTGTAGGCACCTGCAACTTACTACAAGTAGGATAAATTACACTGTAGGCACCTGCAACTTACTACAAGTAGGATAAATTACACTGTAAGCACCTGCAACTTACAACAAGTAGGATAAATTACACTGTAGGCACCTGCAACTTACTACAAGTAGGATAAATTACACTGTATGCACCTGCAACTTACAACAAGTAGGATAAATTTCACTTTAGGCACCTGCAACTTACTACAAGTAGGATAAATTACACTTGCCGAGAATTACTTGCCTCCAACCAAAGTAATTAGAATTTTGAATTTTTTGGTCCAGAACATTTTTTTAGTTGGAAGTGAAAAATCTTTAAAAAAAAAAAAAAATTTTTTTATTTAACTTGGCAAGTCAGTTAAGAACAAGGTCTCTTTATCTTTTTACCATGACAGCCGACCCCAGCCAAACACGGCCTACCCCCAGCCAAACACGGCCTACCCCCAGCCAAACACGGCCTACCCCCAGCCAAACACGGCCTACCCCCAGCCAAACACGGCCTACCCCCAGCCAAACACGGCCTACCCCCTGCCAAACACGGCCTACCCCCAGCCAAACACGGCCTACCCCCAGCCAAACACGGCCTACCCCCAGCCAAACACGGCCTACCCCCAGCCAAACACGGCCTACCCCCAGCCAAACACGGACGACGCTGGGCCAATTGTGCGCCGCCCTATGGGACTCCCAAATCACAACCGGATGTTATACAACCTGGATTTCGAACCAGGGAATGTAGTGACGCCTCTTGCACTGAGATGCAGTACCTTAGACCGCTGCGCCGTTCGGGAGCCCCAAATTTAAGTTTAGGTCACATTTTTTGGGGTCCTGTGCCAGTTGTAAGTCAAACAAATAAACGTGTGAACACCATTCGATTGGTGAATTTTGACATATGTTAGAAGAAATAGTTAATTGTGTAATGATATTAATATATTTGACAGCAACTGAATGGACTGACTTCCATAGAACCTGAAGCCCTCTAGTGGTGAATTTAGGAATTACACTGACACCCACTTAATTTACCACGGGGGGGATAGGAGGAAGAACCCACGGGGGGGATAGGAGGAACCCACAGGGGGGATAGGAGGAACCCACAGGGGGGATAGGAGGAACCCACAAGGGGGATAGGAGCAGAGAGGAACCCACAGGGGGATAGGAGGAACCCACAGGGGGATAGGAGGAACCCACAGGGGGATAGGAGGAACCCACAGGGGGATAGCAGCAGAGGGGAACCCACAGGGGGGATAGCAGCAGAGAGGAACCCACAGGGGGATAGCAGCAGAGAGGAACCCACAGGGGGGATAGCAGCAGAGAGGAACCCAAAGGGGGATAGCAGCAGAGAGGAACCCACAGGGGGGATAGGAGGAACCCACAGGGGGAAAGCAGCAGAGAGGAACCCACAGGGGGGATAGGAGGAACCCACAGGGGGATAGCAGCAGAGAGGAACCCACAGGGGGATAGCAGCAGAGAGGAACCCACAGGGGGGATAGCAGCAGAGAGGAACCCAAAGGGGGATAGCAGCAGAGAGGAACCCACAGGGGGATAGGAGGAACCCACAGGGGGATAGCAGCAGAGAGGAACCCACTGGGGGATAGGAGGAACCCACAGGGGGATAGCAGCAGAGAGGAACCCACAGGGGGATATCAGCAGAGAGGAACCCACAGGGGGATAGCAGCAGAGAGGAACCCACTGGGGGATAGGAGGAACCCACAGGGGGATAGCAGCAGAGAGGAACCCACAGGGGGATATCAGCAGAGAGGAACCCACAGGGGGATAGCAGCAGAGAGGAACCCACAGGGGGATAGGAGGAACCCACCGGGGATAGCAGCAGAGAGGAACCCACTGGGGGGATAGGAGGAACCCTCGGGGGGGGGATAGGAGGAACCCTGGGGGGGGATAGTAGGAACCCTCGGGGGGGGGATAGGAGGCAGCAGAGAGTTACCCACAGGGGGATAGGAGGTACCCACAGGGGGGATAGGAGGAACCCACAGGGGGGGGATAGGAGGAACCCACAGGGGGGATAGGAGGAACACTCGGGGGATAGGAGGAACACTCGGGGGGGGATAGGAGGAACCCTCGGGGGGGGGATAGGAGGCAGCAGAGAGGAACCCACAGGGGGATAGGAGGTACCCACAGGGGGATAGGAGGAACCCACAGGGGGGATAGGAGGAACTATCAGGGGGATAGGAGGAACCCTCAAGGGGGGATAGGAGGAACCCACAGGGGGGATAGGAGGAACTATCAGGGGGATAGGAGGAACCCACAGGGGGGATAGGAGGAACCCACAGGGGGATAGGAGGAACCCACAGGGGGGAAAACAGCAGGGAGGAACCCACAAGGGGATAGCAGCAGAGAGGAACCCACAGGGGGGATAGCAGCAGGGAGGAACCCACAGGGGGATAGGAGGAACCCACAGGGGGGATAGGAGCAGAGTGGTACCCACAGGGGGATAGCAGCAGAGAGGTACCCACAGGGGGATAGGAGGAACCCACAGGGGGGATAACAGCAGAGAGAACCCACAGGGGGATAGGAGGAACCCACAGGGGGGATAGCAGCAGAGAGGAACCCACAGGGGGGATAGGAGGAACCCACAGGGGGATAGGAGGAACCCACAGGGGGGATAGCAGCAGAGAGGAACCCACAGGGGGGATAGCAGCAGAGAGGAACCCACAGGGGGGATAGCAGCAGAGAGGAACCCACAGGGGGGATAGCAGCAGAGAGGAACCCACAGGGGGATAGCAGCAGAGAGGAACCCACAGGGGGGATAGCAGCAGAGAGGAACCCACAGGGGGGATAGCAGCAGAGAAGAACCCACAGGGGGGATAGGAGGAACCCACAGACGGATAGCAGCAGAGAGGAACCCACAGGGGGGATAGCAGCAGAGAGAAACCTCACAGGGTGATAGGAGGAACCCACAGGGGGATAGCAGCAGAGAGGAACCCACAGGGGGATAGGAGGAACCCACAGGGGGATAGCAGCAGAGAGGAACCCACAGGGGGATAGCAGCAGAGAGGAACCCACAGGGGGATAGGAGGAACCCACAGGGGGATAGGAGGAACCCACAGGGGGGATAGCAGCAGAGAGGATCCCACAGGGGGATAGCAGCAGAGAGGAACCCACAGGGGGGATAGCAGCAGAGAGGAACCCACAGGGGGATAGCAGCAGAGAGGAACCCACAGGGGGATAGCAGCAGAGAGGAACCCACAGGGGGATAGCAGCAGAGAGGAACCCACAGGGGGATAGCAGCAGAGAGGAACCCACAGGGGGATAGCAGCAGAGAGGAACCCACAGGGGGGATAGGAGGAACCCACAGGGGGATAGCAGCAGAGAGGAACCCACAGGGGGATAGGAGGAACCCACAGGGGGATAGCAGCAGAGAGGAACCCACAGGGGGATAGCAGCAGAGAGGTACCCACAGGGGGGATAGCAGCAGAGAGGAACCCACAGGGGGGATAGCAGCAGAGAGGAACCCACAGGGGGATAGCAGCAGAGAGGAACCCACAGGGGGGATAGCAGCAGAGAGGATCCCACAGGGGGATAGCAGCAGAGAGGAACCCACAGGGGGGATAGGAGGAACCCACAGGGGGATAGCAGCAGAGAGGAACCCACAGGGGGGATAGGAGGAACCCACAGGGGGGATAGGAGGAACCAACAGGGGGGACAGGAGGAACCCACAGGGGGGATAGCAGCAGAGAGGAACCCACAGGGGGATAGGAGAAACCCACAGGGGGGCTAGGAGGAACCCACAGGGGGGATAGCAGCAGAGAGGAACCCACAGGGGGGATAGCAGCAGAGAGGAACCCACAGGGGGGATAGGAGGAACCCACAGGGGGGATAGCAGCAGAGAGGAACCCACTGGGGGGATAGGAGGAACCCACAGGGGGATAGCAGCAGAGAGGAACCCACAGGGGGATAGCAGCAGAGAGGAACCCACAGGGGGATAGCAGCAGAGAGGAACCCACAGGGGGGATAGGAGGAACCCACAGGGGGGATAGCAGCAGAGAGGAACCCACTGGGGGGATAGGAGGAACCCACAGGGGGGATAGGAGGAACGCTCGGGGGGGGGGGATAGGAGGAACCCACAGACGGATAGCAGCAGAGAGGAACCCACAGGGGGATAGCAGCAGAGAGAAACCTCACAGGGTGATAGGAGGAACCCACAGGGGGGATAGCAGCAGAGAGGAACCCACAGGGGGGATAGGAGGAACCCACAGGGGGGATAGGAGGAACCCACAGGGGGGATATCAGCAGAGAGGAACCCACAGGGGGATAGCAGCAGAGAGGAACCCACAGGGGGATAGCAGCAGAGAGGAACCCACAGGGGGATAGCAGCAGAGAGGAACCCACAGGGGGGATAGGAGGAACCCACAGGGGGATAGCAGCAGAGAGGAACCCACAGGGGGGATAGGAGGAACCCACAGGGGGGATAGGAGGAACCCACAGGGGGGATATCAGCAGAGAGGAACCCACAGGGGGGATATCAGCAGAGAGGAACCCACAGGGGGATAGCAGCAGAGAGGAACCCACAGGGGGATAGCAGCAGAGAGGAACCCACAGGGGGATAGCAGCAGAGAGGAACCCACAGGGGGGATAGCAGCAGAGAGGAACCCACAGGGGGGATAGGAGGAACCCACAGGGGGATAGCAGCAGAGAGGAACCCACAGGGGGATAGGAGGAACCCACAGGGGGATAGCAGCAGAGAGGAACCCACAGGGGGATAGGAGGAACCCACAGGGGGATAGCAGCAGAGAGGAACCCACAGGGGGATAGGAGGAAGCCACAGGGGGATAGGAGGAACCCACAGGGGGGATAGCAGCAGAGAGGTACCCACAGGGGGGATAGCAGCAGAGAGGTACCCACTGGGGGGATAGGAGGAACCCACAGGGGGGATAGCAGCAGAGAGGAACCCAAAGGGGGATAGCAGCAGAGAGGAACCCACAGGGGGGATAGCAGCAGAGAGGAAACCACAAGGGGGATAGCAGCAGAGAGGAACCCACAGGGGGGATAGGAGGAACCCACAGGGGGGACAGGAGGAACCCACAGGGGGATAGCAGCAGAGAGGAACGCACAGGGGGATAGGAGGAACCCACAGGGGGGATAGCAGCAGAGAGGAGGAACCCACAGGGGGGATAGGAGGAACCCACAGGGGGATAGCAGCAGAGAGGAACCCACAGGGGGATAGCAGCAGAGAGGAACCCACAGGGGGATAGGAGGAACCCACAGGGGGATAGGAGGAACCCACAGGGGGGATAGGAGGAACCCACAGGGGGGATAGGAGGAACCCACAGGGGGGATAAGAGGAACCCACAGGGGGGATAGGAGGAACCCACAGGGGGGATAGGAGGAACCCACAGGGGGATAGCAGCAGAGAGGAACCCACAGGGGGATAGCAGCAGAGAGGAACCCACAGCGGGGATAGCAGCAGAGAGGAGGAACCCACAGGGGGGACAGGAGGAACCCACAGGGGGATAGCAGCAGAGAGGAACCCACAGGGGGATAGGAGGAACCCACAGGGGGATAGCAGCAGAGAGGAACCCACAGGGGGGATAGGAGGAACCCACAGGGGGATAGCAGAAGAGAGGAACCCACAGGGGGGATAGCAGCAGAGAGGAACCCACAGGGGGGATAGCAGCAGAGAGGAACCCACAGGGGGGATAGCAGCAGAGAGGAGGAACCCACAGGGGGACAGGAGGAACCCACAGGGGGGATAGCAGCAGAGAGGAACCCACAGGGGGATAGGAGGAACCCACAGGGGGATAGCAGCAGAGAGGAACCCACAGGGGGGATAGGAGGAACCCACAGGGGGATAGCAGCAGAGAGGAACCCACAGGGGGATAGCAGCAGAGAGGAACCCACAGGGGGATAGCAGCAGAGAGGAACCCACAGGGGGGATAGCAGCAGAGAGGAACCCACAGGGGGATAGCAGCAGAGAGGAACCCACGGGGGGATAGCAGCAGAGAGGAACCCACGGGGGGGATAGCAGCAGAGAGGAACCCACAGGGGGGATAGCAGCAGAGAGGAACCCACAGGGGGGATAGGAGGAACCCACAGGGGGGATAGGAGCAGAGTGGTACCCACAGGGGGGATAGCAGCAGAGAGGTACCCACAGGGGGGATAGGAGGAACCCACAGGGGGGATAACAGCAGAGAGGAACCCACAGGGGGGATAGGAGGAACCCACAGGGGGATAGGAGGAACCCACAGGGGCGATAGCAGCAGAGATGAACCCACAGGGGGATAGGAGGAACCCACAGGGGGGATAGGAGGAACCCACTGGGGGGATAGCAGCAGAGAGGAACCCACAGGTGGGATAGCAGAAGAGAGGAACCCACAGGGGGGATAGCAGCAGAGAGGAACCCACAGGGGGGATAGCAGCAGAGAGGAACCCACAGGGGGGATAGCAGCAGAGAGGAACCCACAGGGGGATAGCAGCAGAGAGGAACCCACAGGGGGGATAGCAGCAGAGAAGAACCCACAGGGGGGATAGGAGGAACCCACAGACGGATAGCAGCAGAGAGGAACCCACAGGGGGGATAGCAGCAGAGAGAAACCTCACAGGGTGATAGGAGGAACCCACAGGGGGATAGCAGCAGAGAGGAACCCACAGGGGGGATAGGAGGAACCCACAGGGGGATAGCAGCAGAGAGGAACCCACAGGGGGGATAGCAGCAGAGAGGAACCCACAGGGGGGATAGGAGGAACCCACAGGGGGGATAGGAGGAACCCACAGGGGGGATAGCAGCAGAGAGGATCCCACAGGGGGATAGCAGCAGAGAGGAACCCACAGGGGGGATAGCAGCAGAGAGGAACCCACAGGGGGATAGCAGCAGAGAGGAACCCACAGGGGGATAGCAGCAGAGAGGAACCCACAGGGGGATAGCAGCAGAGAGGAACCCACAGGGGGATAGCAGCAGAGAGGAACCCACAGGGGGATAGGAGGAACCCACAGGGGGATAGCAGCAGAGAGGAACCCACAGGGGGGATAGGAGGAACCCACAGGGGGATAGCAGCAGAGAGGAACCCACAGGGGGATAGCAGCAGAGAGGTACCCACAGGGGGGATAGCAGCAGAGAGGAACCCACAGGGGGGATAGCAGCAGAGAGGAACCCACAGGGGGATAGCAGCAGAGAGGAACCCACAGGGGGGATAGGAGGAACCCACAGGGGGATAGCAGCAGAGAGGATCCCACAGGGGGATAGCAGCAGAGAGGAACCCACAGGGGGGATAGGAGGAACCCACAGGGGGATAGCAGCAGAGAGGAACCCACAGGGGGGATAGGAGGAACCCACAGGGGGGATAGGAGGAACCAACAGGGGGGACAGGAGGAACCCACAGGGGGGATAGCAGCAGAGAGGAACCCACAGGGGGGATAGCAGCAGAGAGGAACCCACAGGGGGATAGGAGAAACCCACAGGGGGGCTAGGAGGAACCCACAGGGGGATAGCAGCAGAGAGGAACCCACAGGGGGGATAGCAGCAGAGAGGAACCCACAGGGGGGATAGGAGGAACCCACAGGGGGGATAGCAGCAGAGAGGAACCCACTGGGGGGATAGGAGGAACCCACAGGGGGGATAGCAGCAGAGAGGAACCCACAGGGGGATAGCAGCAGAGAGGAACCCACAGGGGGGATAGCAGCAGAGAGGAACCCACAGGGGGGATAGGAGGAACCCACAGGGGGGATAGCAGCAGAGAGGAACCCACTGGGGGGATAGGAGGAACCCACAGGGGGGATAGCAGCAGAGAGGAACCCACAGGGGGGATAGGAGGAACGCTCGGGGGGGGGGATAGGAGGAACCCACAGACGGATAGCAGCAGAGAGGAACCCACAGGGGGGATATCAGCAGAGAGGAACCCACAGGGGGATAGCAGCAGAGAGGAACCCACAGGGGGATAGCAGCAGAGAGGAACCCACAGGGGGATAGCAGCAGAGAGGAACCCACGGGGGGGATAGGAGGAACCCACAGGGGGATAGCAGCAGAGAGGAACCCACAGGGGGGATAGCAGCAGAGAGGATCCCACAGGGGGATAGCAGCAGAGAGGAACCCACAGGGGGATAGCAGCAGAGAGGAACCCACAGGGGGATAGCAGCAGAGAGGAACCCACAGGGGGGATAGGAGGAACCCACAGGGGGATAGCAGCAGAGAGGAACCCACAGGGGGATAGGAGGAACCCACAGGGGGATAGCAGCAGAGAGGAACCCACAGGGGGGATAGGAGGAACCCACAGGGGGGATAGGAGGAACCCACAGGGGGGATAGCAGCAGAGAGGTACCCACAGGGGGGATAGCAGCAGAGAGGTACCCACTGGGGGGATAGGAGGAACCCACAGGGGGGATAGCAGCAGAGAGGAACCCAAAGGGGGATAGCAGCAGAGAGGAACCCACAGGGGGGATAGCAGCAGAGAGGAAACCACAAGGGGGATAGCAGCAGAGAGGAACCCACAGGGGGGATAGGAGGAACCCACAGGGGGACAGGAGGAACCCACAGGGGGATAGCAGCAGAGAGGAACGCACAGGGGGATAGGAGGAACCCACAGGGGGATAGCAGCAGAGAGGAGGAAACCACAGGGGGGATAGGAGGAACCCACAGGGGGATAGCAGCAGAGAGGAACCCACAGGGGGATAGCAGCAGAGAGGAACCCACAGGGGGATAGGAGGAACCCACAGGGGGATAGGAGGAACCCACAGGGGGATAGGAGGAACCCACAGGGGGATAAGAGGAACCCACAGGGGGGATAAGAGGAACCCACAGGGGGGATAGGAGGAACCCACAGGGGGGATAGGAGGAACCCACAGGGGGATAGCAGCAGAGAGGAACCCACAGGGGGATAGCAGCAGAGAGGAGGAACCCACAGGGGGGACAGGAGGAACCCACAGGGGGATAGCAGCAGAGAGGAACCCACAGGGGGATAGGAGGAACCCACAGGGGGATAGCAGCAGAGAGGAACCCACAGCGGGGATAGCAGCAGAGAGGAGGAACCCACAGGGGGACAGGAGGAACCCACAGGGGGATAGCAGCAGAGAGGAACCCACAGGGGATAGGAGGAACCCACAGGGGGATAGCAGCAGAGAGGAACCCACAGGGGGATAGGAGGAACCCACAGGGGGATAGCAGAAGAGAGGAACCCACAGGGGGGATAGCAGCAGAGAGGAACCCACAGGGGGGATAGCAGCAGAGAGGAACCCACAGGGGGGATAGCAGCAGAGAGGAGGAACCCACAGGGGGGACAGGAGGAACCCACAGGGGGGATAGCAGCAGAGAGGAACCCACAGGGGGATAGGAGGAACCCACAGGGGGATAGCAGCAGAGAGGAACCCACAGGGGGGATAGGAGGAACCCACAGGGGGATAGCAGCAGAGAGGAACCCACAGGGGGATAGCAGCAGAGAGGAACCCACAGGGGGGATAGGAGGAACCCACAGGGGGATAGCAGCAGAGAGGAACCCACAGGGGGGATAGCAGCAGAGAGGAACCCACAGGGGGGATAGCAGCAGAGAGGAACCCACGGGGGGATAGCAGCAGAGAGGAACCCACGGGGGATAGCAGCAGAGAGGAACCCACAGGGGGGATAGCAGCAGAGAGGAACCCACAGGGGGGATAGGAGGAACCCACAGGGGGATAGCAGCAGAGAGGATCCCACAGGGGGGATAGGAGGAACCCACAGGGGGGATAGCAGCAGAGAGGAACCCACAGGGGGGATAGCAGCAGAGAGGAACCCACAGGGGGATAGAAGCAGAGAGGAACCCACAGGGGGATAGCAGCAGAGAGGATCCCACAGGGGGATAGCAGCAGAGAGGAACCCACAGGGGGGATAGGAGGAACCCACAGGGGGATAGCAGCAGAGAGGAACCCACAGGGGGGATAGCAGCAGAGAGTTACCGACAGGGGGATAGCAGCAGAGAGGAACCCACATGGGGGATAGCAGCAGAGAGGAACCCACAGGGGGATAGCAGCAGAGAGGAACCCACAGGGGGATAGCAGCAGAGAGGCACCCACAGGGGGGATAGGAGGAACCCACAGGGGGGATAGGAGGAACCTACAGGGGGATAGCAGCAGAGAGGAACCCACAGGGGGGATAGGAGGAACCCACAGGGGGATAGCAGCAGAGAGGAACCCACAGGGGGGATAGCAGCAGAGAGGAACCCACAGGGGGGATAGCAGCAGAGAGGAACCCACAGGGGTGATAGGAGGAACCTACAGGGGGATAGCAGCAGAGAGGAACCCACAGGGGGGATAGGAGGAACCCACAGGGGGGATAGCAGCAGAGAGGATCCCACAGGGGGATAGCAGCAGAGAGGAACCCACAGGGGGATAGGAGGAACCCACAGGGGGATAGGAGGAACCTACAGGGGGATAGCAGCAGAGAGGAACACACAGGGGGGATAGGAGGAACCCACAGGGGGATAGCAGCAGAGAGGAACCCACAGGGGGGATAGCAGCAGAGAGGAACCCACAGGGGGGATAGCAGCAGAGAGGAACCCACAGGGGGATAGCAGCAGAGAGGAGGAACCCACAGGGGCATAGGAGGAACCCACAGGGGGGATAGCAGCAGAGATGAACCTACAGGGGGGATAGCAGCAGAGAGGAACCCACAGGGGGGATAGCAGCAGAGAGGAACCCACGGGGGGGATAGCAGCAGAGAGGAACCCACAGGGGGGATAGGAGGAACCCACAGGTGGGATAGCAGCAGAGAGGAACCCACAGGGGGGATAGCAGCAGAGAGGAGAAACCCACAGGGGGGATAGCAGCAGAGAGGAAACCACAGGGGGGATAGCAGCAGAGAGGAACCCACAGGGGGATAGCAGCAGAGAGGAACCCACAGGGGGATAGCAGCAGAGAGGAACCCACAGGGGGATAGCAGCAGAGAGGAACCCACAGGGGGGATAGCAGCAGAGAGGAACCCACAGGGGGGATAGCAGCAGAGAGTTACCCACAGGGGGGATAGGAGGAACCCACAGGGGGATAGCAGCAGAGATGAACCCACAGGGGGGATAGCAGCAGAGAGGAACCCACAGGGGGGATAGCAGCAGAGAGGAACCTACAGGGGGGATAGCAGCAGAGAGGCACCCACAGGGGGGATAGCAGCAGAGAGGAACCCACAGGGGGGATAGCAGCAGAGAGGAACCCACAGGGGGGATAGCAGCAGAGAGTTACCCACAGGGGGGATAGCAGCAGAGAGTTACCCACAGGGGGGATAGCAGCAGAGAGGAACCCACAGGGGGGATAGGAGGAACCCACAGGTGGGATAGCAGCAGAGAGGAACCCACAGGGGGATAGGAGGAACCCACAGGGGGGATAGGAGGAACCAACAGGGGGGATAGCAGCAGAGAGGAACCCACAGGGGGATAGGAGGAACCCACAGGGGGGATAGGAGGAACCCACAGGGGGATAGCAGCAGAGAGGAACCCACAGGGGGGATAGGAGGAACCCACAGGGGGGATAGGAGGAACCCACAGGGGGGATAGCAGCAGAGAGGAACCCACAGGGGGGATAGGAGGAACCCACAGGGGGGATAGCAGCAGAGAGGAACCCACAGGGGGGATAGCAGCAGAGAGTTGTATCTTTCTCTCTACATTGCTGGAAAAGGGAAGCCTTAAAGCATTTCAACCTGCCTGTTGTTTACGAAAGCAGGTGACAAATAAAAATGCATTCATTTTATTTATGTTTTAAACTGAACCTGGCAGAGTGGAAGCAGAACAGAAACCACTTTCAGGATGTGTACCAAAACGGCACCCTATTCCCTATTTAGTGCACTACTTTCTACCGGGGCTCATAGGATTCTGGTCAAAAGTAGAGCACTATTATAGGGAATAGGGTGCCAATTGGGACACGGACTCAGACTTAACGCCTCTTCACATGCGGCCACAGAACTAACCAGACCACCTGGTGTGTGGGCACCGGGCCACTGTTTTTTGTACAGCAGAACAGGCTACATCTGGCTGGGGGGTGGGGACTGGGGGAGGGGGTGGGGACTGGGGGAGGGGGTGGGGACTGGGGGAGGGGGTGGGGACTGGGTCATACTTTCCTGAAAGCAATCGTCTCCAGCACTGGGAAAGACTTGACTTTCAATTCTAGAGCGCAGTGTGTTCTGGAGTGTGTCTGTCCAGGGCGTGATTGCTCTGCTCAGTCCACTAGTAACTGTCTGTTTAACCTGTAATTGTGTTCACCGTGGGACTGGGCTTGTGCCTTGGCTGACATAGGATAGTGGCCCTTCGAGGAACACAAAGATCACCACATACGCAGTGTGACCAGAGGCAATACATACAACACTCTTCCCTGACTTTTTCTATTGCTAAAGTTGTTTTGTTTTTTTAAACATTTGAATTAAGTGGAATAAGTTGTATTAGACTCACCTAGCCCCAGCTCCCTCGCCCAGCCCCAGCTCCCTCGCCCAGCCCCAGCTCCCTCGCCCAGCCCCAGCTCCCTCGCCCAGCCCCGCTCCCTCGCCCAGCCCCGCTCCCTCGCCCAGCCCCGCTCCCTCGCCCAGCCCCGCTCCCTCGCCCAGCTCCCTCGCCCTCGCCCAGCCCCGCTCCCTCGCCCAGCTCCCTCGCCCAGCCCCGCTCCCTCGCCCAGCCCCGCTCCCTCGCCCAGCCCCGCTCCCTCGCCCAGCCCCGCTCCTCGCCCAGCCCCGCTCCTCGCCCAGCTCCCTCGCCCTCGCCCAGCTCCCTCGCCCAGCTCCCTCGCCCAGCCCCGCTCCCTCGCCCAGCCCCGCTCCTCGCCCAGCCCCGCTCCTCGCCCAGCCCCGCTCCTCGCCCAGCCCCGCTCCTCGCCCAGCCCCGCTCCCTCGCCCAGCTCCCTCGCCCAGCCCCGCTCCTCGCTCAGCTCCCTCGCCCAGCCCCGCTCCTCGCCCAGCTCCCTCGCCCAGCCCCGCTCCCTCGCCCAGCCCCGCTCCTCGCCCAGCCCCGCTCCTCGCCCAGCCCCGCTCCCTCACCCAGCCCCGCTCCCTCACCCAGCCCCGCTCCCTCACCCAGCCCCAGCTCCTCACCCAGCCCCAGCTCCCTCACCCAGCCCCAGCTCCCTCACCTAGCCCCGCTCCCTCACCTAGCCCCAGCTCCCTCACCTAGCCCCGCTCCCGCAGTTCTGTTTTTGAGAGACGAAGTTGAGTGTGTTTATGTATTCTGTCAGCAGCATGTATATGTACTGTCTGGTCTATGTATTCTGTCAGCAGCATGTATATGTACTGTCTGGTCTATGTACTCTGTCAGCAGCATGCATCTCAACATGTATATGTACTGTCTGGTCTACGTACTCTGTCAGCAGCATGTATTTGTACTGTCTGGTCTACGTACTCTGACAGCAACATGTATATGTACTGTCTGGTCAACGTACTCTGTCAGCAACATGTATATGTACTGTCTGGTCTACGTACTCTGTCAGCAGCATGTATATGTACTGTCTGGTCTACGTACTCTGTCAGCAGCATGTATATGTACTGTCTGGTCTACGTACTCTGTCAGCAGCATGTATATGTACTGTCTGGTCTACGTACTCTGTCAGCAGCATGTATATGTACTGTCTGGTCTACGTACTCTGTCAGCAGCATGTATATGTACTGTCTGGTCTACGTACTCTGTCAGCAGCATGTATATGTACTGTCTGGTCTACGTACTCTGTCAGCAGCATGTATATGTACTGTCTGGTCTACGTACTCTGTCAGCAGCATGTATATGTACTGTCTGGTCTACGTACTCTGTCAGCAGCATGTATATGTACTGTCTGGTCTACGTACTCTGTCAGCAGCATGTACTTCCTGAGACAGTCCAGGAAGACTTCACTACCTCCCTGGTGAAAGTGTAGGGCAGGCAGCTCAACCCCCATGTTGCTGTCTCTGAGGGTGAACACCAGGTAGGACCAGCCCTCCTCCTTCACCCTGACCGAGGCCAGGTCACTGAGATGGAACAACAGCCGGGAACCCTTACTCTTCTCTGGGATGGGAGCGGGTTGAGGAGGAGCACCTGGAGAGAGAGGGAGAGGGGTTTAGAGACAGGATATACACAGAAACACACAATGAGGTGAGGGAGGTGGAGAGGGGGGAGATGGAGAGGGGGGGGGGGGTTTAGATACAGGATATACACAGAAACACACAATGAGGTGAGGGAGGTGGAGAGGGGGGTTTAGATAGACAACACTACACATGTACTCACACAATGAGGAGGGGGAGAGATGGAGAGAGAGGGGGGGGGGTTTAGATACACATGTACAAACACACAGAAGAGAGACACACACAAATGAGAGTATGTGTGTGTATTCTCGCTAGGGGTTTTCCTAATGCAGAGAGACAAGCAGCACAACGTTCATGCCACACTTCATCTATAGTTGTATAGATCCATGTGTAATGCTTTTTAATTTGACTCGCTTGACATTTAAATGTCTGCAGAGCAGGAAGTAGCAGGAGGCCTGATTAATCCCCCAAGGGCCTGCTGGAGAAGATTGATCGTACTGTGGGAAAACTGAAGCAATTAGTCTCCTCTCCTCCAACCAACTTAATCATGGTCGCTCTGCTAAAGCAGCTTCTGGACGTAAAGAGGGGAGGTGTTTTGGAATTCCAGCCAGAGAGGAGGGAGAGAGAGAGAAATATACTGTATATATGAGAGAGAGACCACTGCACGCTTAACAAGGTTAAGTCTCACCAGGAAGAACCACAGAACGGCAAGGCCAAGAACAACAATTATGTTGCATTGCGGTTCCAGTACCAGGCATTGCGGTTCCAGTACCAGGCATTGCGGTTCCAGTACCAGGCATTGCGGTTCCAGTACCAGGCATTGCGGTTCCAGTACCAGGCATTGCGGTTCCAGTACCAGGCATTGCGGTTCCAGTACCAGGCATTGCGGTTCCAGTACCAGGCATTGCGGTTCCAGTACCAGGCATTGCGGTTCCAGTACCAGGCATTGCGGTTCCAGTATTAGACATTGCGGTTCCAGTATCAGACATTGCGGTTCCAGTACCAGACATTGCGGTTCCAGTACTAGACATTGCGGTTCCAGTACTAGACATTGCGGTTCCAGTACTAGACATTGCGGTTCCAGTACAAGACTTTGACAGATCAAAGAAACCGGACATTTCTCATTGCAGTAGGAATAGTGACATTTGTCTCTCCATAGAGGAAGCATGATGATGCTAAAACATTGATATGTTCTCCATGACTTTCCCTGACTAAATGAACAGGTCAAATCAATAACCATTCTACTGTGGCCTATCAGGGCCTACTCTGTTCTGCTGTGTTCTAGGGTGTTCTGCTGTGTTCTAGGGTGATCTGCTGTGTTCTAGGGTGTTCTGCTGTGTTCTAGGGTGTTCTGCTGTGTTCTAGGGTGTTCTGCTGTGGCCTATCCGGGCCTACTCTGTTCTGCTGTGTTCTAGGGTGTTCTGCTGTGTTCTAGGGTGTTCTGCTGTGTTCTAGGGTGTTCTGCTGTGGCCTACCCGGCCCTACTCTGTTCTGCTGTGTTCTAGGGTGTTATGCTGTGTTCTAGGGTGTTCTGCTGTGTTCTAGGGTGTTCTAGGGTGTTCTAGGGTGTTCTACTGTGGCCTACCCAGGCCTACTCTGTTCTGCTGTGTTCTAGGGTGTTCTGCTGTGTTCTAGGGTGTTCTAGGGTGTTCTACTGTGGCCTACCCAGGCCTACTCTGTTCTGCTGTGTTCTAGGGTGTTCTGCTGTGTTCTAGGGTGTTCTGCTGTGTTCTAGGGTGTTCTACTGTGGCCTACCCAGGCCTACTCTGTTCTGCTGTGTTCTCTTCCACTCACCTTCATTGTTGCTGGGTTTCTTCCTGAACTGAACAGTGTGAACCATGTCCCATTCTGTCTCATAGCCCAGCTGGTGCTCCACCTGCCTGGTAGGCTTGTCTCCTGGGTCTTGGCTTGGACCCTGGTGCCGCTGTCCCCATTCAAACACAGAGCTCGACTCCTGGGAGAGAGAATACAGGTATACTCAGACCCACCCATATACTGTACTATCTAAATACAGTACACACACACCTACCCATATACTGCACTATCTATATACAGTACACACACCCATATACTGTACTATCAACAGTACTGTTCAGAAGTTTGGGGTCATGTAGAAATGTCCTTGTTTTCCATGAAAACATACCTGAAATGAGTTGCAAAATTAATAGGAAATAGGGTCAAGACATTGATAAGGTTATAAATAATGATTTTTAATTTAAATAATAATTGTGTCCTTCAAACTTTGCTTTTGTCAAAGAATCCTCCATTTGCAGCAATTACAGCCTTGTAGACCATTGACATTCTAGTTGTCAATTTGTTGAGGTAATCTGAAGAGATTTCACCCCATGCTTCCTGAAGCCCCGCCCACAAGTTGGATTGGCTTGATGGGCCGTTCTTAAGTACCATACGGTCAAGCTGCTCCCACAACAGCTCAATAGGGTTGAGATCCAGTGACTGCTGGCCACTCCATTATAGACAGAACACCAGCGAACTGCTCCTTCCCTAAATAGTTCTTGCATAGTGTGGAGCTGTGCTTTGGGTCATTGTCCTGTTGTAGGAGGAAACTGGCTCCAATTAAGCGCCGTCCACTGAGTATGGCATGGCGTTGCAAAATGGAGTGATAGCCTTGCTTCTTCAAGATCCCTTTGACCCTGTACAAATCTCCCACTTCACCATCACCAAAGCACCCCCAGACCATCACATTGCCGCCCCCATGTTTGATAGATGGCATCAAGCACTCCACCAGCATCTTTTCTGCATCTCATGAATGTTCTTCTTTGTGATCCTAACACCTCAAACTCAGATTCGTCTGTCCATAACACTTTTTTTCCCCAAATCTTCCTCTGTCCAGTGTTTGTTCTTTTGCCCATCTCAATATTTTATTTTTAATTGGCCAGTCTGAGATATGGATTTATTTTTTGCAACTCTGCCTAGAAGGCCAGCATCCCGGAGTCGCCTCTTCACTGTTGACGTTGAGACTGGTGTTTTGCAGGTACTATTTAATGAAGCTGCCAGTTGAGGACATGTGAGGCATCTGTTTCTCAAACCAGACACAAATGTACTTGCCCTTTTGCTCAGTTGTGCACCGGGGCCTTCTACTTCTCTTTTGGTTAGAACCAGTTTGCACTGTTCTGTGAAAAGGGGTTTTCTAATGATCAATTAGCCTTTTGAAACTATAAATTTGGATTAGCTATATAACGTGCCATTGGAACACAGGAGTGATGATTGCTGATAATGCTCCTCTGTACACCTACGTAGATATTCCATTTTTTTTTTTAATCTGCTGTTTTTCAGAAATGTGTAAGTGACCCCAAAATGTTGTACTATCTATATACAGTACAGAGTTCTGGCTGGGTAGGTGGCTAGCTGGGTGGGTAGGTAGGTGGCTGGGTAGGTGGCTGGCTGGGTGGGTAGGTAGGTGGGTAGGTAGGTAGGTAGGTAGGTAGGTAGGTAGGTAGGTAGGTGGCTGGGTGGGTGGCTGGCTGGGTAGGTGGCTGGCTGGGTGGGTAGGTAGGTAGGTGGCTGGCTGGGTGGGTAGGTAGGTGGGTGGGTAGGTAGGTGGCTGGGTAGGTAGGTGGCTGGGTAGGTGGCTGGCTGGGTGGGTAGGTAGGTGGCTGGGTAGGTGGCTGGCTGGGTGGGTAGGTAGGTGGCCGGGTAGGTGGCTGGCTGGGTGGGTAGGTAGGGTGGCTGGGTAGGTGGCTGGCTGGGTGGGTAGGTAGGTGGCTGGCTGGGTGGGTAGGTAGGTGGCTGGGTAGGTGGCTGGCTGGGTGGGTAGGTAGGTGGCTGGGTAGGTGGCTGGCTGGGTGGGTAGGTAGGTGGCTGGCTGGGTGGGTAGGTAGGTGGCTGGGTAGGTAGGTGGCTGGGTAGGTAGGTGGCTGGGTAGGTAGGTAGGTGGCTGGCTGGGTAGGTAGGTAGGTGGCTGGGTAGGTAGGTGGCTGGGTAGGTGGCTGGCTGGGTGGGTAGGTAGGTGGCTGGGTAGGTGGCTGGGTAGGTGGCTGGCTGGGTGGGTAGGTAGGTAGGTGGCTGGGTAGGTAGGTGGCTGGGTAGGTGGCTGGCTGGGTGGGTAGGTAGGTGGCTGGGTAGGTGGCTGGGTAGGTAGGTGGCTGGGTGGGTAGGTGGCTGGGTAGGTGGCTGGGTAGGTGGCTGGGTAGGTAGGTGGCTGGCTGGGTAGGTAGGTGGCTGGGTAGGTAGGTGGCTGGCTGGCTGGGTAGGTGGGTAGGTAGGTGGCTGGCTGGGTGGTTAGGTAGGTGGCTGGGTAGGTGGCTGGGTGGGTGGGTAGGTAGGTGGCTGGTTAGGTGGCTGGCTGGGTGGTAGGTGGCTGGGGGTAGGTGGCTGGCTGGGTGGGTAGGTAGGTGGCTGGGTAGGTAGGTAGGTGGCTGGGTAGGTGGCTGGCTGGGGCTGGGTAGGTTTCCATGGCTGGGGGAAAGTGGCTGGCTGGGTGGGCAAGGAGATAGGTGGCTGGCTGGTAGGTAGGTGGCTGGGTAGGTGGCTGGCTGGGTGGGTAGGTAGGTGGCTGGGTAGGTAGGTGGCTGGCTGGGTGGTGACTGGCTGGTGGCTGGGTAGGTAAATGGCTGGGTAGGTGGCTGGGGAGGTGGGTAGGTAGGTGGCTGGGTAGGTGGCTGGCTGGGTAGGTGGTGGCTGGGTAGTTGGCTGGGTTGAGATAGGTGGCTGGGTAGGTGGGTAGGTAGGTGGCTGGGTAGGTGGGTAGGTAGGTGGCTGGGTAGGTGGGTAGGTAGGTGGCTGGGTAGGTGGCTGGGTAGGTGGCTGGCTGGGTAGGCGGTTAACACTATCAACATTTCCCTTTAAGCTGTGGGAATGTGATCGAGTCAATGCGTGATTAGCCCCTTCCAACGCAACATAACGAAACAAAACGAAGTGTGATCGAGTCAATGCGTGATTAGCCACTTGCAACATAACGAAACAAAACGAATTGTGATCGAGTCAATGCGTTCTTAGCCACTTCCAACGCAACATAACAAAACAAAACGAATTGTGATCGAGTCAATGCGTTATTAGCCACTTCCAACGCAACATAACGAAACAAAACTAATTGTGATCGAGTCAATGCGTTATTAGCCACTTCCAACGCAACATAACGAAACAAAACTAATTGTGATCGAGTCAATGCGTTATTAGCCACTTCCAACGCAACATAACAAAACAAAACTAATTGTGCAAGACTTAGTAGGCAAAACTAACAATGCAAGAGATGTTGTTGTAGTCAGAACACATCGCTGTATGATTCTATTGCGTTGACAGGCACCACTCAGCCCGTACTCTACACAGACCGGTGGCATAACCAATCAGAGCTGCAGTAGTCCTATACACACACAATTATAAACTGGGTGGTTCAAGCCCTGAATCCTGATTGGCTGACAGCTGTGGTATATCAGACCGTATACCACGGGTATGACAGAACATTTAGTTTTACTGTTCTAATTACGTTGGTATTAGCCCAGTGATAGGTCATCTGTAGTCAGCAATAGGGGAGTGATTGCTTCCTACAAGACCACAACACATGTACATTTCTAGACATCTTTGAAACGAGAGTCAGGTAAAGGGCTTTTGTTTTTGTCTTAAAGGGGCAGTTGTGTATTTTGAGACAGGCTTGAATAATATAAGTATCCAATAGGTAGAAGGTAGTATAATTTGTCTAATTCCCTGTAATAATGTCAGAATAATAATGAATTGTATTTTAAGTGGTTTCTTGCATCAAACACAATTTCCAGTCACCTCCTGGTCTGAAGGACAAGTGGATAAACAGGTTCACGTCAAGTCCTGCGTATTTTTTTTTTTTCAAAGGTCTCATGAAATGTAGGTCTACATTGAACACCACACATTGGCTGCTACTGTAGGCTGACTGATAGAACAGCTATTTCCATGTTAAACAAATTGCTCTGTCTGTATTATCAGCACCAGCCAACAGTTGTGGCCAAAAGCCAATCAGCAGTTTTTCTATATGAATGTACCAGTAAGATTGATAAGAGTAATCTTGTTAGTATTTTAATATACGCACATGTGTACACTTTGTTTATGATGACCTGAAACATGGAATATAACATCAAAAGATATGTAAATAACGTCTAACCTTGGCAGCACACAGCATGGCAGAGTGGTCAACATGTTCCACGGGTTTATATTCCAGCACTATGTCTCCATCCTGGTAGGAATGAGGAGAAGGAATGTTGAGTCTGATCTGTGGACATCCTAACAGGGAAGGACACATCTCACTCTGTTGTTCCATATTGACATACCTGGTCCAGGACACGCAGGGATCCCGAAGTCAGAGAATCCTGCTCCTCACTACTTTCTGGGTTGGTGTGTATAAAAACTCCATCATGCTCATATAGAACCTGAGAGAGAAAGAGGGAAACGCATGCAGAGATGAATACACTTTAACTATGCCACTTTGTTTACATACTCATCTCACATGTATATACTGTACTCGATACCATCTACTGTATCTTGCCTATGCTGCTCTGTACCATCACTCATTCATATATCCTTATGTACATATTCTTTATCCCCTTACACTGTGTATAAGACAGTAGATTAGGAATTGTTAGTTAGATTACTTGTTGGTTATTACTGCATTGTCGGAACTAGAAGCACAAGCATTTCGCTACACTTGCATTAACATCTGCTAACCATGTGTATGTGACAAATAACATTTGATTTTGATTTGATACAACTCATGTTATGTTGTTGTTGGAGACTTGGTAAACAAATATGCCTAGTGTACCTAGCTAGCTAACTTCATCCAAATCAAGTGCTATGTCCATGTGATAATGTAATAGGATACATTGGCTGTATTGTTTATAATTTTGCTCTTTGAACATTGACCAATTTCACATTCTTTCACCTTTCTACCTTTTCAGAAATGTGATGTTGTGGCTAACTAGGTAGCTGCCTCAACCAACTTCCTGACAACTTTTAAACTGTTTTGCATGTTTGTTTTGGTGGTTGTTAGTAACGTTACGACAAGTTAGCTCGACTTGTCACTATGAAAGCTAACAACATGAGCCTGTTGGTATTCTGGAAGTAGACAGGTTCAACATTTTACAAGTAACTTCTTATGACCGCAAACCACTTTGTTTCACATGAATCTGCATTACTCTGCCAACTGGACAGGCAACTTCTACTAACTAACGTTAACTGTCATGTGTCGACAATGGCTTTCTCAACTTCGAGCCAACTGTTTTCGGTTAAACTATTTACAAACCCTCACAGACAACATGATCCGTTGACAATGAAAACAAAACATATATATATATATTATTATTTAACTAAATGCCACAAATCTGTTTTCTCAGCACCTTGAAGCCCGCTGAAGTCGCCATGTCGCCTGTCTCAGCTGACGACGTAGTAGGACAGCTCACACGTTTCCAGTTGTTTTGGGAGGGGAGGGCAGAATAAATAACTAAATACTCGTCAATGTGTGTTGCTGATTTTTGACACATTCATTGTAAACCAACGACGCAAATAACGAGATCATTGAAAAAATTGAGTGTATCTCGCATACAACAGAGATTATTAATTGAACTGTTATTTGTTCAAGCTTCCACTTCCGCAAACATTTGCCATGGAACATTAGCGTTAACAGGGGTGTAGTCATTATCCTGATTCTGTTGCAAAACGTTTCATAAACGGAACGAAACGGGGCGGGACCTACCTTAATCTGTCCAATAGAATCACTCGTTTCTTTGGAACTGTTTGGACTAATGATTACACCCGGCAGTAGGAGTGGGAGGTGGCACCTTTGGACTTTGTCATAGGATGTTGTTTAGTGTTTAATTTGCGGCTTTTATTCCAGACAAAGGTTGTAAAACCCTGTACATATTCAGTCAAATCATCAAATCAAATTGTATTTGTCACATGTACCGAGTACAACAGGTGAAGTAGACCTTACAGTGAAATGCTTACTTACAAGCCCTTAACAAACAATGCGGTTTCATGAAAAACAGTGTTAAGAATTTCTTACTAAAATTAACTGAAGTAAAAAATAAATAAGAAAATAGAAAAATAACAAATTATTAAAGAGCAACAATAAAATAACTAGCGAGGCTATGTACAGGGGGTACCGGTCAAAGACTGTCGTCATACCTTAAGCGAGCAGGTGATAAAATCAACTCTCTCTCTTCAATTCAAAGGGCTTTATTGGCATGGGAAACATGTTTACATTGCCAAAGCAAGTGAAATAGATAATAAACAAAAGTGAAACACAATAATAAACAACAAAAGTTTAAAAGGAATTAGAGACATTTCAAATGTCATAGTATGACTATGTACAGTGTTGTAATGGTGTGCAAATAGTTAAAGTACAAAAAGGAAAATAAATAAGCATAAATATGAGTTATATTTACAATGTGGTTTGTTCTTCACCGGTTGCCCTTTTCTTGTGGCAACAGGTCACATATCTTGTTGCTGTGATGGCACAACTGTGGTACTGTATTTCAACCAATATCAAGATTGGATTGTTTTCAAATTCTTTGTGGGTCTGTAATCTGAGGGAAATATGTGTCTCTAATATGGTCATACATTGGGCAGGAGGTTAGGAAGTGCAGCTCGGTGTCCACCTCATTTTGTGGGCAGTGAGCACAGAGCCTGTCTTCTCTTGAGAGGCTGGTCTGCCGATGGCAGCCTCTCTCAATAGCAAGGCTATGCTCACTGAGTCTGTACATAGTCAAAGCCTTCCTTCATCTTGGGTTAGTCACAGTGGTCAGGTATTCTGCCACTGTGTCTCTCTGTTTAGGGCCAAACAGCTTTATAGTTTTCTCCTTATTTTCTTGGTTGGTGAGCGGATCCCAGACCTCACAACCATAGAGGGCAATGGGTTCTATAACCGATTCAAGTATTTTTAGCCTGATCCTAATTGGGATGTCATATTTGATATTCCTTTTGATGACGTAGAAGGCCCTTCTTGCCTTGTCTCTCAGATCGTTCACAGCTCTGTGGAAGGTACCTGTGGCGCTGATGTTTAGGCCAAGGTATGTATAGTTTTGTGTGTGCTCCAGTGCAACAGTGTCTAGATGGAATTTGTATTTGTGGTCCTGGTGACTGGTCCTTTTTTGGAACACCTTTATTTTGGCCTTACTGAGATTTACTGTCAGGGCCCAGGACTGAAAAGAATCTGTTCTAGTGCCCTCGTCAGTTCATTAAGATATATGTTGAAGAGGGTGGGGATCAAGCTGTCTCACTCCACGGCCCTGTGGAAAGAAATGGGTGTGTTTTCTGCCAATTCTAACCGGACACTTGTTGTTTGTGTACATTCATTTTATAATGTTGCTTTTCCCCCAACACCACTTTCCATCAGTTTGTATAGCAGACCCTCAGGCCAAATTGAGTCAAAGGCTTTTTTGAAATCAACAAAGCATGAGAAGACTTTGCTTTTGTTGTGTTTTGTTTGTCAATAAGGGGGTGCAAGGATGGTAAGTTGGTGGTTGAAGATATCCCTCTAGTGGTGGGTGTGGGGGCTGTGCTTTGGCAAAGTGGGTGAGGTTATATCCTTCCTGTTTGGCCCTGTCCGGGGGTCTCATCGGATGGGGCCACAGTGTCTCCTGACCCCTACTGTCTCAGCCTCCAGTATTTATGCTGCAGTAGTTTATGTGTCGGGGGCTGGGGTCAGTTTGTTATATCTGGAGTACTTCTCCTGTCCAATCCGGTGTCCTGTGTGAATTTAAGTATGCTCTCTCTAATTCTCTCTCTCTTTCTCTCTCTCTCTCGGAGGACCTGAGCCCTAGGACCATGCCTCAGGACGACCTGACATGATGACTCCTTGCTGTTCCCAGTCCACCTGGTCGTGCTGCTGCTCCAGTTTCAACTGTTCTGCCTGTGATTATTATTATTTTACCATGCTGGTAATTTATGAACATTTGAACATCTTGGCCATGTTCTGTTATAATCTCCACCCGGCACAGCCAGAAGAGGACTGGTCACCCCTCATAGCCTCGTTCCTCTCTTTGGTTTTTTCCTAGGTTTTGGCCTTTCTAGGAGTTTTTCCTAACCACCGTGCTTCTACACCTGCATTGCTTGCTGTTTGGGGTTTTAGGCTGGGTTTCTGTACAGCACTTTGAGATATCAGCTGATGTACGAAGGGCTATATAAATACATTTGATTTGATTTGAATATGTGGCCTGTCGTACGGTAATTTGGTAAAAAGCCAATTTGACATTTGCTCAGTACATTGTTTTCACTGTGGAAATGTAGAAGTCTGCTGTTAATGATAATGCAGAGAATTTTCCCAAGGTTGCTGTTGACACATATCCCACGGTAGTTATTGGGGTCAGATTTGTCTCCACTTTTGTGGTTTGGGGTGATCAGTCCTCGGTTCCAAGTTTTAGGGAAGATGCCAGAGCTGAGGATGATGTTAAAGAGTTTAAATATAGCGAGGTGAAATTTGTTGTCTGTATAACTTACAATGTCATGTAGGATACCATTAACACGACAGCCCTTTTAGGGTTGGAGGGGTTGTAATTGTGTCCTGTAGTTCATTCAATGTAATTGGAGAATTCAGTGGGTTCTGGTAGTCTTTAATAGCTGACTAATATTTTCTATTGTTCATGTATGTGTTTTTGCTGTTTGTTCTTTGTTATAAAAAAACATATGTTTTGAAGTGGTTTACCCAGACATCTCCATTTTGGATAGATAACTATTTGTGTTTTCCAATTTTCCCAGAAGTTGTTAGAGTCTATGGATTCTTCAATTACATTGAGCTGATTTCTGACGTGCTGTTCCTTCTTTTTCTACTGTGTATTTCTGTATTGTTTTAGTGATTCACCATAGTGAAGGCGTAGACTCAGGTTTTCTGGGTCTTTGTGTTTTTGGTTAGATATGTTCCTCAATTCATTTCTTAGGATTTTGTACTTTTCATCCAACCATTTGTCATTGTTGTTCATATTCTTAGGTTGTCTGGTTGAAATGTTTAGATTTGATTGTGAAGCTATTTAGGCTTTCTACTGCCAAGTTTACACCTTCGCTATTGCAGTGAAAAGTTTTGTCCAGAAAGTTGTCTAAAAGGGATTGAATTTGTTGTGATTAATTGCTTTCTGGTAGGTTTCTACACTACTTTCCTTTCATCTATAACATTTCTAAAATGTATGCAGTTTATTCAGCTTGATGCCTCATGATTGAATATTGCTCTGTTCAAGTAGAATGTGATTTTGCTGTGATCTGATAGGGGTGTCAGTGGGTTTTCTCTTTCTCCTCTCTCTTTCTAATGTATAATTTAGTGCATCTTGTTCTCTCTTAATAGCAAATTAAAGCTGGAATTGCTCCATTTACAGACCAGCTCACACATTTACCTCTTCTGGCTCCTGTAAGACCTCTTTGTCTTCACAGAAGAGAGAGAGAGGAGGGAGAAATAGAGTGAGAGTTAGAGAGAGAGAGAGAGAGACAGAGAAACACAGAGAGAGAGAGAGAGAGAGAGAGAGAGAGAGAGAGAGAGAAACACAGAGAGAGAGAGAGAGAGAGAGAGAGAAGGGTATCTGGGATGGATGAGGCTAATATTTCAGGAGAGAAGGAGACGGGGTATCTGGGATGGATGAGGCTAATATTTCAGGAGACAGAAGGGGTATCTGGGATGGATGGGGCTAATATTTCAGGAGAGACAGAAGGGGTATCTGGGATGGATGGGGCTAATATTTCAGGAGAGACAGAAGGTGTCTCTGGGATGGATGGGGCTAATATTTCAGGAGACAGAAGGGGTATCTGGGATGGATGAGGCTAATATTTCAGGAGACAGAAGGGATATCTGGGACAGCCCCTGGATGAGTCTGAAGGGAAGTGTGTATCACTTTCTCCTAAACTGTTCTAACTCACCACTCAGTCTGTTCCCACTGGAGGCTACAGCAGTCAGTAATAATGCTCTAAGTTCAAGTACACAACTCCGTGAAGAACCGCTTGGTCTCTGGTTCACTCAACCACAAACATGATGATGACTCCCACAGTTAGACAGAGTGCGAGTGCAGTTTCGTGTATGACTAAAAATGAATATTCTCTCCATGGTGCCCTGCTACACACGCACGGACACGCACGAGCACAAATATATATACACACACACACACACACACACCGACTAACGTCTTTAAAAACACAGTTCACTGTTTTCATGAGGTTATTGATGTCATTCTGTAAAAAGTGTCCAGGAAACCTGGCATGTAGTTTTCCTGGTGTGATGTCACCACCTTGGTCTGTGTTCACGGTTCCCATTCGTTTTCCTGGTGTGATGTCACCACCTTGGTCTGTGTTAACGGTTCCCACAAGTTTTCCTGGTGTGATGTCGCCACCTAGTGGTCGTGTGTATTATTAGCTTCTAACCAGTACAACAAGAGGAGGACGCAGTTTGGCTTTTATTGTCATGAATCTTGCCCTAGAGGCAGCCTGCAGAGTAGTCACAACCTGGCACAGCCATAAAGTCAGAAAATATACATTTGAACCTAACCTTAACCACACTGCTAACCCTAATGACTAATCCCAAACTTAAATGAAGACCAAAAAGCAAATGTTTGTTTTCATTAATTTTTACAATACAGACTATTTTGACTTTTAAGCTGGCCCATGTAATGAAAATCACACAGTTCTGCCTCCAGGGCAAGATTAATGACAATAAACGTCAACCTGCCAGAAGGATGGGCCTCCTCCCGTATGAGGGAGAATCTCAAATGCATACTCCTCGCGTCCTCTCTCTCCTCGTCTCCATCTCAAAAACACATTGGAAAAAGCTAGAGGTCCTTCCCCTCTGATCTTCTCCCCCAGTGGGTTTTGAGAAGGAGACGAGGAGACTTCTCCTCCAGTGGGTTTTGAGAAGGAGACGAGGAGACTTCTCCTCCGGTGGGTTTTGAGAAGGAGACGAGGAGACTTCTCCTCCAGTGGGTTTTGAGAAGGAGACGAGGAGACTTCTCCTCCGGTGGGTTTTGAGAAGGAGACGAGGAGACTTCTCCTCCGGTGGGTTTTGAGGAGACGAGGAGACTTCTCCTCTGGTGGGTTTTGAGAAGGAGACGAGGAGACTTCTCCTCCGGTGGGTTTTGAGAAGGAGACGAGGAGACTTCTCCTCCAGTGGGTTTTGAGAAGGAGACGAGGAGACTTCTCCTCCGGTGGGTTTTGAGAAGGAGACGAGGAGACTTCTCCTCCAGTGGGTTTTGAGAAGGAGACGAGGAGACTTCTCCTCCGGTGGGTTTTGAGAAGGAGACGAGGAGACTTCTCCTCCGGTGGGTTTTGAGAAGGAGACGAGGAGACTTCTCCTCCGGTGGGTTTTGAGAAGGAGACGAGGAGACTTCTCCTCCGGGGTGGGTTTTGAGAAGGAGACGAGGAGACTTCTCCTCCGGTGGGTTTTGAGAAGGAGACGAGAAGATATTAAGTTTCTCCCTGACTCTTGTTTCTCTCAAGGTTACTTCCTTCTAAGGAGATGTTTACTCTACTGCTGCTTGCATAGGGATCTAGGCCGGCTTACGGTAAAAGCACTTTGTGACTGATGATATAGAAAGGGATTTATGGATGGAATTTGATTTGTCCCAGAGGGCAATTGGTTTTGCAGCAGGTAAGGATGAGATGTAAAAAAACATGTAAAATCCACATAGATCACAATGATACACCATGACAACAACACAATGATACACCATGACAACAACACAATGATACACCATGACAACAACACAATGATACACCAGAACAACAGCACAATGATTCACCATGACAACAATACAATGATACACCATGACAACAACACAATGATACACCAGAACAACAACACAATGATACACCAGAACAACAACACAATGATACACCAGAACAGCAGCACAATGATACACCATGACAACAACACAATGATACACCATGACAACAACACAATGATACACCATGACAACAACACAATGATACACAAAGACAACAACACAATGATACGCCATGACAACAACACAATGATACCATGACAACAACACAATGATACACCATGACAACAACACAATGATATGCCATGACAACAACACAATGATACACAAAGACAACAACACAATGATATGCCATGACAACAACACAATGATACACAAAGACAACAACACAATGATTCATCATGACAACAACACAATGATACACCATGACAACAACACAATGATACACCATGACAACAACACAATGATACACATTGACAACAACACAATGATTCATCATGACAACAACACAATGATACACCATGACAACAACACAATGATACACAAAGACAACAACACAATGATACGCCATGACAACAACACAATGATACACCATGACAACAACACAATGATATGCCATGACAACAACACAATGATACACAAAGACAACAACACAATGATATGCCATGACAACAACACAATGATACACAAAGACAACAACACAATGATACGTCATGACAACAACACATGGATTCACCATGACAACATAATGATACACACTGACAACAACACAATGATTCACCATGACAACAACACCATGACAACAAAACAATGATACACCATGACAACAACACAATGACACAAAATGGCAACAACACAATGATAACAACACCATTATACACACTGACAACAAGACAATGACGCACAATTATAACACATAACCAGATAGTTCAAATCATTGCCTGGCTAGCTCAGTCGGTGGAGCACAATCTCTTAATCTCAGTGTTCAAGCCCCACGTTGGATGACCATTTCCTTTGGGGGTGGCAGGTAACATAGAGGTTAGAGAAGTGGACCTGTAACGTTCCAATTCTGGTCGGAAGTGGGCCGGCAACTGAAGAGTTGAGAGCATCAGTAACCAAGATGCAATCACCTGCCGTTGTGCCTTTGAGCAAGGCATTTAACCCCTCAAATGCTCAACGGATGCAGAGGTACGGCTGCCCTCTGCTCCAGTCTCTCCAATCTCTGTATGTATAGGGCTGCCCTGTGTTCCAATCTCTGTATATATATATAGGGCTGCCCTGTGTTCTCTGTAATATAGGGCTGCCTGTGTTCCAATCTCTGTATATAGGGCTGCCCCGTGTTCCAATCTCTGTATATATATAGGGCTGCCCTGTGTTCCAATCTCTGTATGTATATAGGGCTGCCCTGTGTTCCAATCTCTGTATGTATATAGGGCTGCCCCGTGTTCCATGTATAGGGCTGCCCTGTGTTCCAATCTCTGTATGTATATAGGGCTGCCCCGTGTTCCAATCTCTGTATGTATATAGGGCTGCCCTGTGTTCCAATCTGTATCTGCCTGTGTTCCATGTATATATAGGGCTGCCCTGTGTTCCAATCTCTGTATGGGCTATGCATATATATAGGGCTGCCCCGTGTTCCAATCTCTGTATGTATAGGGCTGCCGTGTTCCAATCTCTGTATGTATAGGGCTGCCCCGTGTTCCAATCTCTGTATGTATATAGGGCTGCCCCGTGTTCCAATCTCTGTATGTATATAGGGCTGCCCTGTGTTCCAATCTCTGCATATATAGGGCTGCCCTGTGTTCCAATCTCTGTATGTATATAGGGCTGCCCTGTGTTCCAATCTCTGTATGTATATAGGGCTGCCCTGTGTTCCAATCTCTGTATGTATAG
>NW_027015441.1:2500-11523 GCF_036934945.1 Oncorhynchus masou masou
TGTAAAACAAAGTATTTTGGCAGGTTTCACTTTCTCTTGTACATTACACCATTTCTCTCTGCATTTTATACAAGGCTATGTCGAATTTTATGCGGGTTGCCAGATTGTGGTATCGATGAAGATATTTGATTGGGGAATGGGGATACGTTGTATACACACCATAATACACACACACACACACGCACACAAATATACACACACTCACTTTGTTTGTACTCATGTCATAGCCAACCCTTCACTTTTGAATGAATTATTTTTAATGAATAATCTAGTTGTCATGGATTCATTATCTTTAAAGTGGTTGAATGTTTGTAGTTTGCATGTTTCAGTAATGATTGACATGGTTAAATAGTCAATCTCTGCTTGATTTAGTTTTTGGTATATTTGGCATTTTTAGACATATTCTGTATTTCCACTAAAGAAAGCAATAATGAATCAACACACGACTGTGTTCCAACCCTATAATAATGATACACGTTGTATCCACAATAATGAATCACTGTGTTCCAACCCTATAATAATGATCGTTGTAACAATAATGAATCAACACACGACTGTGTTCCAACCCTATAATAATGATACACGTTCTATCACACTAATGAATCAACACACGACTGTGTTCCAACCCTTATAATAATGATACACGTTGTATCACAATAATGAATCAACACACGACTGTGTTCCAACCCTATAATAATGATACACGTTGTATCACAATAATGAATCAACACACGGCTGTGTTCCAACCCTATAATAATGATACACGTTGTATCACACTAATGAATCACACACGACTGTGTTCCAACCCTATAATAATGATACACGTTGTATCACACTAATGAATCAACACACGACTGTGCTCCAACCCTATAGTAATGATACACGTTCTATCACACTAATGAATCAACACACGACTGTGTTCCAACCCTATAATAATGATACACGTTGTATCACACTAATGAATCAACACACGACTGTGTTCCAACCCTATAATAATGATACACGTTGTATCACACTAATGAATCAACACACGACTGTGTTCCAACCCTATAGTAATGATACACGTTCTATCACACTAATGAATCAACACACGACTGTGTTCCAACCCTATAATAGTAATGATACACGTTCTATCACACTAATGAATCAACACACGACTGTGTTCCAACCCTATAGTAATGATACACGTTCTATCACACTAATGAATCAACACACGACTGTGTTCCAACCCTATAATAATGATACACGTTCTATCACACTAATGAATCAACACACGACTGTGTTCCAACCCTATAATAATGATACACGTTCTATCACACTAATGAATCAACACACGACTGTGTTCCAACCCTATAATAATGATACACGTTGTATCACACTAATGAATGCGACTGTGTTCCAACCCTATAATAATGATACACGTTGTATCACACTAATGAATAAACACACGACTGTGTTCCAACCCTATAATAATGATACACGTTGTATCACAATAATGAATCAACACACGACTGTGTTCCAACCCTATAATAATGATACACGTTCTATCACACTAATGAATCAACACACGACTGTGTTCCAACCCTATAATAATGATACACGTTCTATCACACTAATGAATCAACACACGACTGTGTTCCAACCCTATAGTAATGATACACGTTCTATCACACTAATGAATCAACACACGACTGTGTTCCAACCCTATAATAATGATACACGTTCTATCACCGTATAGATGGTTTATTTACAACCTCTGGGCAAAGTGGTATAGGAGAGTCTGACATATAACCCCTAATTTGAGTTCAGTCTTCGCCAATGAGAACCAAGAGGGGCCGAGCTTCATCCTTTGCGACTGGGAAACGCTTGATTCTAGTAATTCCCTATCCAAGTAGTTATACTCTTGCTCTTGTTTGAGGGTATAGTGTGTAGTGTCTAGGAAGTATTCACACTTGCTTTAGAGTCCTAACGTGTTCCTAACAGTTCGTCCTCAAATTGGAACGATTAGGAAGACACCATTAGCCAGCTGAGCTAAAGGCCGGGATTTATTCCCATGCCAAGTGGCTACACTGCCTACCACAGTGTGGGAGCCAGAATGACTCAATGGCCTCATGTCTGCAGAGCTCTAGCCCAGCCTCAGTTGGTCACAGAGGTTTATCCATAGGGCTGTGTGTGTGTGTGTCTTTGTGTGTGTGTGTGTGTGTGTGTGTGTGTGTGTGTGTGTGTGTGTGTGTGTGTGTGTGTGTGTCTGCCTGCATACAAGTGTGAGGCTCTCTGTATTTGTTCCCTCTCTGTGTGTGTGTGTTTCCCTCTGTGTGTGTGTCTCCCTGTGTGTATGTGTGTGCCCTTACACTACCTCTGCTGCCTTGTCCTAAAACAACGCCAAATAAATGCCCGAACATGGAGCTCCAGCCCGAGGTGCCAAACACTGCCCGCGCCACCCTGCACAAGCAGATGGGATACCACCATGAGTTTGGGCCACTGGCATCCTCCCTGCTCCGGGGAAGCCCCACCACTCAGTCACGACTTAGGCATCCACCGTGGTGGAGGAGTGGGAGCTGGAGGGCTGAGGGGGACTGATGAAGAGTGCTACCTCATGACAATGCCAGCGAGTGCTGTTGCTCTGGGGAGAAGTGTTGCTTTAGGCAGTGCTGGGGTGTTTGTTTTTGTTTGTGTGTGTGTGTGTGTGTGTGTGTGTGGTTTTGATCTTAGGGGAATTGGTGATGGCTGTGCTTCAATGTTGTGGTTGGTTGTGGGCATCATGGGACTGCCTATTTATGCATATCTCTCTGGCTCTGCTCTCTCTCTCTCCCTCTCTCTCCCTCTCTCTCTCTCTCTCTCTCTCTCTCTTGATCTCTCTCTCTCTCTCTCTCTCTCTCTCTCTCTCTCTCTCTCATGCTTTAGATGTGAAGTATAAATATTTGTAATAATCCTCCCAGTTTGAGATAATTTGAGGGGTTTCCTCCCTCTCCTCTCCTCTCCTCTCCTCTCCTCCTCTCCTCTCCTCTCCTCTCCTCTCCACTCCTCTCCTCTCCTCCCTCTCCTCCACTCACCCTCTCCACTCCTCTCCCCTCTCCTCTCCTCTCCACTCCCTCTCCACTCCTCTCCACTCCTCTCCTCCACTCCTCTCCCTCTCCACTCCACCCTCTCCTCTCCACTCCTCTCCCTCCACTCCTCCTCTCCTCTCCTCTCTCTCCCTCCACTCCTCTCCTCTCCTCTCCTCTCCTCTCCACTCCCTCCACTCCCTCTCCACTCCATTTTCCATTATCTCTGAATCCTCTCTCCACTCCACTTTCTCCTGTCCCTTTTACTCCTCTCCTCTCCCTCTAAGTAAAACATAAAACTTGGAGCCAACATATCTCCAACGTGTCCCTGTAGCTGCATCTGGAGCCCACTCACGGCTGAATAATTAATGGCTGCTGTGTCATGATCCGTGTCGACCTCAAAGAGAGCAGCCTTTCAAAATTATAATTTATTGTAATAACGTTCATCGCTGACCACCCGCCCCCCTGTTTGTTGGTTTAAAACATCACATAACATTATCAACCTGAGTGAATATTCTGGAGCAGAATTCTGAATCTGATCTGTCCCCAATGTGGAGATCTTACACACACACACCTCTGGTGAACTGTCCCTGATGACCTGTCCCTGATGACTTGTCCCTGGTGAACTGTCCCTGGTGAACTGTCCCTGATGACCTGTCCCTGATGAACTGTCCCTGGTGAACTGCCCCTGGTGAACTGCCCCTGGTGAACTGCCCCTGGTGAACTAGTGCTGTCCCTGGTGAACTGTCCCTGGTGAACTGCCCCTGGTGAACTGTCCCTAGTGGGTGCCCCTGGTGGTCCCTGGTGCCCCTGGTGAACTGTCCCCGGTGAACTGCCCCTGGTGAACTGTCCCTGGTGAACTGCCCCTGGTGAACTGCCCTGATGAACTGCCTTCCCTGGTGAACTGCTGCCCCTGGTGAACTGTCCCTGGTGAACTGCCCCTAGTCGGCTGCCACTGGTGAACTGTCCTGGTGAACTGCCCCTGGTGAACTGCCTTGGTGAACTGCCCCTAGTCGCAGAACTGTCCCAGGATGAACTGCCCCCGGTGAACTGCCCCTGGTGAACTCGGCTGCCCCTGGTGAACTGTCCCTGGTGAACTGTCCCTGGTGAACTGTCCATGGTGAACTGCCCCGGTGAACTCCATGGTGAACTGTCGATGAACTGTCCATGGTGAACCGTCCCTGGTGAACTGCCCATGGTGAACTGTCCTGGTGAACTGTCCCGTGAACTGCCCCTGGTGAACTGTCCCGTGAACTGCCCCTGGTGAACTGTCCCTGAACTGTCCATGGTGAACTGCCCCTGGTGAACTGTCCCATGGTGAACTGTCCCGGGTGCCCCGGTGAACTGCCCTGGTGAACTGCTAGTCCTGGGTGAACTGTCCTGTGAACTGCCCCTGGTGAACTGTCCCCAGAACTGTCCCTGGTGAACTGCCCCTGGTGAACTGCCCTTGGTGAACTGCCCTGGTGAACTGCCCCTGGTGAACTGTCCCTGGTGAACTAACCCTGGTGCTGCCCCTGGTGAACTGTCCCTAGTGAACTGCCCCTGGTGAACTGTCCCCAGTCGGAACTGCCCCGGTGAACTGCCCTGCGGAATGTCCCTGGTGAACTGCCTCTGGTGAACTGCCCTGAAGTCCGGTGAACTGCCCTGGTGAACTGTCCCTGGTGAACTGCCCCTGTCCCGAACTGTCGAACTTCCCTGGGGAACTGCCCCCCGGTGAACCAACCCTGGTGAACCGTCCTCAGAACTGTCCCTGGGAACTGTCCCTGGTGAACCGTCCCTGGTGAACCGTCCCCAGAATCCCGGGGAACTGTCCCTGGTGAACTGTTCCTCGGAACTGCCCTGATGAACCGTCCCAGTGAACTGCCCCTGGTGAACTGTCCCTGGTGAACTGTCCCTTGTGAACTGCCCCTGGTGAACTGTCCCTGGTGAACTGCCCCTGGTGAACTGTCCCCGGTGAACTGCCCCCGGTGAACTAACCCTGGTGAACTGTCCCTGGTGAACTCAGAACTGTCCCCTGGTGAACTGTCCTGAACTAACCCTGGTGAACTGTCCCTTGTGAACTGCCCTGATGACCTGTCCCTGGTGAACTGCCCCGGTTAACTGTCTCTGGTGAACTAACCCTGGTGAACTGTCCCTGGTGAACTGCCCTGGTGAACTGTCCCTAGTCGGGTGCCCCTGGTGAACTGCCCTAGGCCCTGGTGAACTGCCCCTGGTGAACTGCCCAGTGAACTAACCCTGGTGAACTGTCTGCCCCGGTGAACTGTCTCTGGTGAACTGTCATTATTCATGCCGAACAGCTCAGGGCAAAAAAAGGATATCCTCCCCAAAACATATTTCCTCCTTTCTCATCCTCCTCTCCTTGAGATATATCGTTCTGCCTCTAGATCGTCTTTGCTGCTTATGGCTATGAGATGTGGTTATGCAACAGATAAGGTTATGCAAACAGATGGTTATGCAGTGAACCAGTGTTGTTAGCGACAGCGAGAGTAGCTTTCAGCTCATCCTCTGCTTGAGCGCTACTCCAAGCTGTGTATGAGACACACACACACACAAACACACAGACACAAACACACAGCCCCCGTACCCCTAGCGCACGCTCCCCACCCCCCACACACGTCTGCTGTATGTTACAACCGACCGTGCTGAGGATATTTGTTGCACAACACTTAATGCAAGGTACAGTGAGACGCATTGACCTTGAATGTCTCTCTTCTATAGCAACCTATAGATCTGGTGCCCAGTCTGCAGACTGAACAGACAGACACACCATGCAAGGATCACGAGAGGGAGAGTGGAGATGCATCCTCAAGCTCGTGCAGCCGCAGTGTTGTGTAACGTCTGCCTGAACACGCCTCTGTCCCAAATGGCACCCAATGGCCTATATAGTGCACTACTTTTGACCAGAGCCCTAGTCAAAAGTAGTGCACTATAAAAGAATAAGGTGCCATTTGGGACATATCCCATCTCTGCAGGCAATTAAGGGTCCTCACACAGTCAGCCGTGCATAGGGAGTTTGTTAAACGCCAATTGGGGAATATGAATTACGAAAGAGTGGGAGAAAACATTAAGGTAGCTACATTTAATAGCTTGTTGTGAATTTGAAAGAATTACATGAAAACTAGAGCCAGGAGATAGGGGAGAAGGGAGAGGCAGTACGCCCAGTGCCAAAGTAATTATTCTGCCAGATTCTTCCAGGTTACGCTATTTCAAACACTTTGTTGTGTCATCTTTTCTTTTTTTTACCCATAATCCTCTCAGACGGTGACAAGTCTGAGTCATGTTGCTTGCTGAGACTCCTGATCTCTCTCTCTCCCTCTCTTTCTTTCATTCTCTCTCACTCTCTTTTTCTCATTCTCTCTTTCATTCTCTTGCTCTCATTCTCTCTCTCTTTCATTCTCTCTCATTCTCTCTTTCATTCTCTCTCTCTCTCTCTCTCTCTCTCTCTCTCTCTCTCTCTCTCTCTCTCTCTCTCTCTCTCTATCTCTGTTGAAGATAACCAAGGTTTGGACAAGAGGATTCTGATATCACATAACTTTGCATAAATGAGGAAGAATTTTAAACCAAAGGACCGTCAATGCTAGTTAGCAATGGCACTGGTTCCATGAATCTGTTTATTTTCTGCAGCTTGCTTGTTCTAACCCTATGTTGGAGGGTAATGCATATGGTTGGACAATTACAGAGCTCACTTACACTTAAAATATCTGCATTCTCACTGCCTTACTTAGATTAATTTTCACTTCTTCCTGTGCCACTCTCTCCAGTTACCTTTGTTACTCCTCAGATAGATTATAATTGTTACTCTCTCTAGTTACCTTTGTTACTCTCTCAAGTTACCTTTGTTACTCTCTCCAGTTACCTTTGTTACTCACAATAGTTATAATTGTTACTCTCTCTAGTTACTTTTGTTACTCACTCTAGTTATAATTGTTACTCTCTCTAGTTACCTTTGCTACTCTCTCTAGTTATAATTGTTACTCTCTCTAGTTATAATTGTTACTCTCTCTAGTTACCTTTGTTACTCTCTCTCTGGTTATCTTTGTTACTCTCTCTAGTTACAATTGTTACTCTCTCTAGTTATAATTGTTACTCTCTCTAGTTATCTTTGGTACTCTCTCTAGTTATAATTGTTAATCTCTCTAGTTATAATTGTTACTCTCTCTAGTTATAATTGTTACTCTCTCTAGTTACCTTTGTTACTCTCTCTCTGGTTATCTTTGTTACTCTCTCTAGTTATAATTGTTACTCTCTCTAGTTACCTTTGTTACTCTCTCTAGTTACCTTTGGTACTCTCTCTAGTTATAATTGTTACTCTCTCTAGTTATAATTGTTACTCTCTCTAGTTATAATTGTTACTCTCTAGTTACCTTTGGTACTCTCTCTAGTTATCTTTGGTACTCTCTCTAGTTATAATTGTTACTCTCTCTAGTTATAATTGTTACTCTCTCTAGTTATAATTGTTACTCTCTCTAGTTATCTTTGTTACTCTCTCTAGTTATCATTGTTACTCTCTCTATTTATCTTGTTACTCTCTCTAGTTATCGTTGCTACTCTCTCTAGTTATCATTGTTACTCTCTCTAGTTATCTTTGCTACTCTCTCTAGTTATCATTGTTACTCTCTCTAGTTATCTTTGTTACTCTCTCTAGTTATAAGTGTTACTCTCTCTAGTTATAATTGTTACTCTCTCTAGTTATAATTGTTACTCTCTCTAGTTATCTATTGTTACTCTCTCTAGTTATCATTGTTACTCTCTCTAGTTATCTTTGTTACTCTCTCTAGTTATAATTGTTACTCTCTCTGGTTATCTTTGCTACTCTCTCTAGTTATCATTGTTACTCTCTCTAGTTATCTTTGCTACTCTCTCTAGTTATCTTTGCTACTCTCTCTAGTTTATTACATTGTTACTCTCTCTAGTTATCTTTGTTACTCTCTCTAGTTAGCATTGTTACTCTCTCTGGTTATCTTTGTTACTCTCTCTAGTTATAATTGTTACCTCTCTGGTTATCTTTGCTACTCTCTCTAGTTATCATTGTTACTCTCTCTAGTTATCTTTGCTACTCTCTCTAGTTATCTTTGCTACTCTCTCTAGTTATAATTGTTACTCTCTCTAGTTATAATTGTTAATCTCTCTAGTTATCTTTGCTACTCTCTCTAGTTATCATTGTTACCTCTCTATTTATCTTTGCTACTCTCTCTAGTTATCTTTGCTACTCTCTCTAGTTATAATTGTTACCCTCTCTAGTTATAATTGTTACTCTCTCTAGTTATAATTGCTACTCTCTCTAGTTATCATTGTTACTCTCTCTGGTTATAATTGTTACTCTCTCTAGTTATAATTGTTACTCTCTCTAGTTATAATTGTTACTCTCTCTAGTTATAATTGTTACTCTCTCTAGTTATCTTTGTTACTCTCTCTAGTTGTAATTGTTACTCTCTCTAGTTATAATTGTTACTCTCTCTGGTTATCTTTGTTACCCTCTCTAGTTGTAATTGTTACTCTCTCTAGTTAAAATTGTTACTCTCTCTAGTTATAATTGTTACTCTCTCTAGTTATCTTTGTTACTCTCTCTAGTTATAATTGTTACTCTCTCTAGGTATAATTGTTACTCTCTCTAGTTATAATTGTTACTCTCTCTAGTTATAATTGTTACTCTCTCTAGTTATCTTTGTTACTCTCTCTAGTTATAATTGTTACTCTCTCTAGTTAAAATTGTTACTCTCTCTAGTTATCTTTGCTACTCTCTCTAGTTATCATTGTTACTCTCCGAGTTATCTTTGCTATCTCTCTAGTTATCTTTGCTACTCTCTCTAGTTATCATTGTTACTCTCTCTAGTTATCATTGTTACTCTCTCTAGTTATCATTTGTTACTCACATATCTAGTTATAATTGTTACTCTCTCTAGTTATCTTTGCTACTCTCTCTAGTTATCATTGTTACTCTCTCTAGTTATCTTTGTTACTCTCTCTAGTTATCATTGT
>NW_027015442.1:0-11521 GCF_036934945.1 Oncorhynchus masou masou
GGTCTCACTACACCTGTTGTATTCAGCATTTCACTGTGAGGGCTACTACACCTGTTGGCAGTCAGCATTTCCTCACTGTAAGGTCTACTACACCTGGTTAGTAGGCCCAGATTTTTCACTGTGAGGTCTACCACACTGTTGTATTCAGCACCCTACTGCTCAGGTCTACTACACCTGTTGTGGGTTCAGCATTTCACCGTGAGGTCTACTACACCTGTTGTATTCAGCATTTCACTGTGAGGTCTACTACACCTGTTGTATTCAGCATTTCACTGTGAGGTCTACTACACCTGTTGTATTCAGCATTTCACTGTAAGGTCTACTACACCTGTTGTATTCAGCATTTCACTGTGAGGTCTACTACACCTGTTGTATTCAGCATTTCACTGTGAGGTCTACTACACCTGTTGTATTCAGCATTTCACTGTGAGGTCTACTACACCTGTTGTATTCAGCATTTCACTGTAAGGTCTACTACACCTGTTGTATTCAGCATTTCACTGTAAGGTCTACTACACCTGTTGTATTCAGCATTTCACTGTGAGGTCTACTACACCTGTTGTATTCATCATTTCACTGTAAGGTCTACCTACCCCTGTTGTATTCAGCATTTCACTGACCACATTTACTAATAGTTAAAAAGTGTAGTGTTTTGTGGACTGTAGTGTTTTTGCGGACATTACTGTAGTATTTAATACATTGTTGTTTGGTGGATAATGCTGTAGTATTTATTTTAGTATTCTAAAGTATACAACAACGTTACATATGTATTGTATTCTATAGTCACAAGGTGACTACTCTCTCAATGCATAGACACATACACACACCCTGCAGGAATCTATGACAGATGACTTAACCAGGCCATGCGTTTATT
The DNA here is from genome assembly GCF_036934945.1 of Oncorhynchus masou masou. Taxonomy (NCBI): domain Eukaryota; kingdom Metazoa; phylum Chordata; class Actinopteri; order Salmoniformes; family Salmonidae; genus Oncorhynchus; species Oncorhynchus masou. The sequence goes on from NW_027015442.1 coordinate 875, forward strand.
ATAGTACTGAATAGAGTATAGGGTTGTATGATGACACCTCACAACCCCCAGGTCTGCTCCATGGGAAAGTGACAAGCAGGCCCTCCTCGGTTGCTTAGCAACCTTGCAGCTTCACTTACAGTACATTTCACACAGCCATTATCTTATAATTTTGAAGTAATGGTTTGCGTAACATATTCGGTGTTTCGTTTTCCCCAACAACAATCGATAGAATCTTATCCCTTTAGACAAATCTACATTATTAAATATACATATACTGGAAATAAGCAAATAATCTCTTTGGCTTTGCAAGGTCTAGACCCTATCGAAGGCATAGTTACTGCACAAGCTGTCTTCTACGCTTTGCTGGAAACTTCCAGAATGAGATTGTAATTTTCGACAACAGAAAACCACAAATACAGTGGAAACATTTCCCACGCGGATTCTAATAAAATACACTGCTAATAGTAAAGGTATTGTACATTACTGTAGTACAGACTTGGCCTAGCACTTAGCATCAGAGAGGAATAGATGTCATCTTTGATACGCTAGTAGGTATTTTGCATTACTGTAGTACAGACTTGGCCTAGCACTTAGCATCAGAGAGGAGTAGATGTCATCTTTGATACGCTAGTAGGTATTTTACATTACTGTAGTACAGACTTGGCCTAGCACTTAGCATCAGAGAGGAATAGATGACATCTTTGATACGCTAGTAGGTATTTTACATTACTGTAGTACAGACTTGGCCTAGCACTTAGCATCAGAGAGGAGTAGATGTCATCTTTGATACGCTAGCATTTGCCGGAAGCTAGAAACACCACCGCAAACGTGTCTTTCATCCCTTCAACCTAACCCCCACTGCTAATAAAGGTACATGATCACCAACTGTCCAAGTCTATGTATGTAACTGCCTCCAGACCAGACAAAAGGTAGACCAGATCAGACCAGACCAAAGCAGACCAGACCAGACCAGACCAAAGCAGACCAGACCAAAGGTAGACCAGAGAGCAGACCAGACCAAACCGCACCAGATCAGACCAGACCAGACCAGACTGCCCTAGATCAGATCAGACCAGACCAAAGCAGACCAGACCAAAGGTAGACCAGACCAGACCAAAGCAGACCAGACCAGACCAGACAAAGGTAGACCAGAGAGCAGACCAGACCAAAGCAAACCAGACCACACCGCCCCAGATCAGACCAGACCAGACAAAGGTAAACCAGAGAGCAGACCAGACCAAAGCAGACCAGACCAGACCAAAATTCAAAAGGTACTCATACCTCTGAGCTATCTTTTTTGCAGGTGCCTGGTAACAGTTGAATAAGATGAGGAAAAACCAGAAGGAAACCGCTGCTCTTGATAGTATCACTGACCTTTAATAAGCTTTACGCATCGGCCTCACGGCCTTAGTCAGAGCTTGTTTTGAGACCATAAGCAGACCAGACCAGACCAAAAGCAGACCAGATCGCCCCAGGCCAAACCAGACCAAAGGTAGACCAGACCAGTCCAGACCAAAGGGTGAGATAGATAGTGTCACCATGGTGAAGTCAGGCAGGTAACAATGTGACTGTCCATGCAGTAATCAGTGCTACCTGCTACTACTACCACCTCTCTGCTGTTCCTTTCGGCCCTCCCTCCTTTTTTATGTCTTTCATCACTGCATCCACTCATGGCTCCAGCCCCATCTCATCTTTGTCATTTAAATTAGTCCGGTAGTCTAATCAGTGATGCCACTCAAGAAGTCAAGAGGGCTAACGTAGAACACTCTACAGCTGACCATGTTAAAACATGAGGGTTAACGTAAAACACTCTACAGCTGACCATGTTAAAACACGAGGGTTAACGTAGAACACACTACAGCTGACCATGTTAAAACAGGAGGGTTAACGTAGAACACTCTACAGCTGACCATGTTAAAACAGGAGGGTTAACGTAGAACACTCTACAGCTGACCATGTTAAAACACAAGGGCTAACGTAGAACACTCTACAGCTGACCATGTTAAAACACGAGGGTTAACGTAGAACACTCTACAGCTGACCATGTTAAAACATGAGGCCTAACGTAGAACACACTACAGCTGACCATGTTAAAACACGAGGGCTAACGTAGAACACACTACAGCTGACCATGTTAAAACACGAGGGCTAACGTAGAACACTCTACAACTGACCATGTTAAAACACGAGGGCTAACGTAGAACACACTACAGCTGACCATGTTAAAACACGAGGGGTAACGTAGAACACACTACAGCTGACCATGTTAAAACACAAGGGCTAACGTAGAACACTCTACAGCTGACCATGTTAAAACACGAGGGCTAACGTGAGAACACTCTACAGCTGACCATGTTAAAACACGAGGGCTAACGTAGAACACAGTACAGATGACCAGTCTGTTAAAAGAAAATGGCTAACGTAGAACACAGTACAGATGACCATGTTAAAACAAGATGGCTAACGTAGAACACAGTACAGATGGCCATGTTAAAACAAGATGGCTAACATAGAACACAGTACAGATGACCAGTGTGTTAAAACAAGATGGCTAATGCAGAACACAGTACAGATGACCAGTCTGTTAAAACAACATGGCTAACATAGAACACAGTACAGATGACCAGTCTGTTAAAACAAGATGGCTAACGTAGAACACAGTACAGATGACCAGTCTGTTAAAACAAGATGGCTAACGTAGAACACAGTACAGATGACCATGTTAAAACAAGATGGCTAATGTAGAACTCAGTACAGATGACCATGTTAAAACTAGATGGCTAATGTAGAACACAGTACAGATGACCATGTTAAAACAAGATGGCTAACGTAGAACACAATACAGATGACCATGTTAAAATCAGACATGATGTTCAGAATCAAAGACCAGTTAAGACCCCAATAAGATCACAGATACATTTTAAAAACTGGATAATTACTTTTAAATTCAGAAAGGTTGTCGGCGACAAGAAAAAATAACAACGTTGTGACACCTTTCTGTTTTCTCAAGGACATTACAATTTTTTTTAAACTTATAAACTAATGATATGTACCCATTGATTCTTGAACAATATAACTTGTAAAGGAGCTTAGTTCAACTTTCGTACCCCATCAGAACCCAAAAATAAACTTGTTTTACTTTATGAAACAAAGTAAAACATTTTTTTAACAGTATATAGCCTCAAAAACATGGTTAAAACTTTTATAAACCGAAACACGGGTAATCCTAAAGTTACAATACTGATTTAAAATTTTGGACAGTTAACTAATAACCGTAAAGGATTACATTTAGAAGGTAAAGCAACCCAACCTTGAAGATTGTTTCAGGAAAGCCACTTCCCAATCCCCAATTATAATCACCTATCAGGGTTTTACTGTGTCAACACTGCCCCCGTGTGACAAGAAACGGAATTGGACAGATTTTTCTAAACTGAAAGCTGCAGTGAGCAGTCTTGATTTGACAAGGTCTACTGTATTGTTAGGCCACCCACTCTAATGCATAGGCTCTAGCTCTGTGGACTAACACAGTCTTGTTGAATCAATGAGATACATTCTATATATTCTATTCCTGTGTTCTTGACTGACCTCCATAGGTAAAGTGACAGACAGGTGCTCATCGGTTGGTGAGCAGTGGCTGGACATGGATGGGGGACACTGTTGACAGCTGTGTCACAAAGCATCAGTAAGGATGACCTACGTGTGTGTTTAGGGAGTGGGGTTGGTTGATTGATTGTTTTTTCTATCCTTGTAGGGACCTAAAATTCCTCAAAAGTCCCCACAAGGAGAGAAAAAAGGAACATTCTCCCTGCTGGGGACATTTCCCACTTCCTCATGAGGACAAAGGCTATTTGAAGCTTAGGGGTTGGGTTTAGGGTTACAATGAGGGTTAACATTAGGGTTAGGGTAAGGGGTTAGGGTTAGGGTTTAGGGTTAGGGTTAGGTAAGGCTAACATTAGGGTTAGGGCTATAAGTTAGTGGTTAGGTTAAGGAGCTAGGTTTAAGGTTTAGGTTAGGGTATGGATAAGGGGTTAGGGGTTAGGGGGTTAGGTTTAGGGTTACAATGAGGGTTAACATTAGGGTTAGGGTAAGGGCTTAGGGTTAGGTTTAGGGTTAGGGTTACAATGAGGGTTAACATTAGGTTAGGTAAGGGGTTAGTGGTTAGGTTAAGGAGCTAGGTTTAGGTTTAGGTCAGGGTATGGGTTATGGGTTAGGTTTAGTGTTAGGGTTACAATGAGGGCTAACATTAGGGTTAGGGCTAACATTAGGGTTAGGTAAGGGGTTAGGGTTAGGGTTAGGTTTAGGGTTACAATGAGGGTTAACATTAGGGTTAGGGTAAGGGGTTAGTGGTTAGGTTTAGGGTTAGGGTTACAATGAGGGTTAACATTAGGGTTAGTGTAAGGGGTTAGGGGTTAGGTTTAGGGTTACAATGAGGGTTAACATTAGGGTTAGTGTAAGGGGTTAGTGGTTAGGTTAAGGAGCTAGGTTTAGGGTTTAGGTTAGGTGTATGGGTTAGTGGTTAGGTTAAGGAGCTAGGTTTAAGGTTTAGGTTAGGTGTATGGGTTAGTGGTTAGGTTAAGGAGCTAGGTTTAGGTTTAGGCTAGGGGTATGGGTTAGTGGTTAGGTTAAGGAGCTAGGTTTAGGTTTAGGTTAGGGTATGGGTTAGTGGTTAGGTTAAGGAGCTAGGTTTAGGGTTTAGGTATGGTATGGGTTAAGGATAGGGTTAGAGTTAAGGTCATTGTAAGTTATGGTAACTGTTGCTACAACGTTGGAAGCAAAGAATCGTTTACAATGTCATTGTCTTTTCTTCTGGCTTTACTTCTCGCTTCTTGCTGTAGCATTAAGATTTCCCTTCACCGGAACTAAGGGGCCGAGCCTGAACCATGAAAAACAGCCATGAAAAACAGCTTTACAGTTGGCACTATGCATTGGGGCAGGTAACATTCTCCTGGCATCCACCAAACTCAGAATCATCCATCAAACTGCCAGATGGTGAAGCGTGATTCATCACTCCAGAGAACATGTTTCCACTGATCCAGAGTCCAATGGCAGTGAGTTTGACACCACTCCACCCGACGCTTGGCGTTGCACATGGTGATCTTAGGCTTGGTATGCAGCTGCTCGGCCATGGAAAGTTCAGTTCTTGTACTGACGTTGCTTCCGGGTAGTGAGTGTTGCAACCAAGTTCAGACGATGTATAAGGCATTTAGCACTCTGCTGTCTATGAGCCGTTGTCGATCCTAGACGCTTTCCAACTTCACAATAACAGCACTTACAGGTGACCGGGGGCAGCTCTAGCAGGGGAGACATTGTATGAACTGACTTGTTGAAAGGTGGCATCCTATGAAGGTGCCACGTTGAAAGTCACTTAGCTCGTCAGTAAGGCCATTCTACTGACAATGTTTGTCTATGGAGGTTGCATTATTGTGTGATCAATACTATACACCTGTCAGCAACAGGTGTGGTTGAAATAGCCGAATCCACTCATTTGAAGGGGTGTCCACATATTTTTGTAAATATAGTGTATCTTGCAGTCCTTTTCTGACATACAAACTACATAAAAACAACTTTGAAATGACTCAATCACAGTTCAAGAGGGTCCAGCGTCTGGTGTGCATTCCGCCTTCTCCTTTCTCCTTCTCCTTCTCCGCCTTCTCCTTCTCCGCCTTCTCCTTCTTCTCCTTCTTCTCCTTCTCCGCCTTCTCCTTCTCCTCCTTCTCCTTCTCCTCATTCTCCTTCTCCTTCTCCTTCTCCTCCATCTCCTTCTCCTTTTCCTTCTCCTTCTCCTTCTCCTTCTCCTCCTTCTCCTTCTCATTCTCCTTCTCCTTTTCCTTCTCCTTCTCCTTCTCCTCCTTCTCCTTCTCCTGCTCCGCCTTCTCCTTCTCCTCCTTCTCGTTCTCCACCTTCTCCTTCATCTCCTTCTCCGCCTTCTCCTCCTTCTCCTTCTCCGCCTTCTCTTTCTCCGCCTTCTCCTCCTTCTCCTTCTCCACCTTCTCCTTCTCCGCTTTCTCCTTCTCCGCCTTCTCCTCCTTCTCCTTCTCCGCCTTCTCCTTCTCCTTCTCCTTCTCCTCATTCTCCTTCTCCTTCTCCTTCTCCTCCATCTCCTTCTCCTTTTCCTTTTCCTTCTCCTCCTTCTCCTTCTCCTTCTCCTCATTCTCCTTCTCCTTCTCCTTCTCCTCCTTCTCCTTCTCCTTCTCCGCCTTCTCCTTCTCGTTCTCCACCTTCTCCTTCTCCGCTTTCTCCTTCTCCGCCTTCTCCTCCTTCTCCTTCTCCACCTTCTCCTTCTCCGCCTTCTCCTTCTCCACCTTCTCCTTCTTCTCCTTCTCCACCTTCTCCTTCTCCGCTTTCTCCTTCTCCGCCTTCTCCTCCTTCTCCTTCTCCTCCTTCTCCGCCTTCTCCTTCTCCTCCTTCTCCTTCTCCTTCTCCTTCTCCTCCTTCTCCTTCTCCTTCTCCTTCTCCTCCATCTCCTTTTCCTTTTCCTTTCCTTCTCCTTCTCCGCCTTCTCCTCCTTCTCCTTCTCCGCCTTCTCCTCCTTCTCCTTCTCCGCCTTCTCCTTCTCCTTCTCCTCCTTCTCCTTCTCCTTCTCCTTCTCCTTCTCCTCCATCTCCTTCTCCTTTTCCTTTTCCTTTTCCTTCTCCTTCTCCTTCTCCTTCTTCTCCTTCTCCTTCTCCTCATTCTCCTTCTCCTTCTCCTTCTCCTCCATCTCCTTCTCCTTCTCCTTCTCCTTCTCCTTTTCCTTCTCCTTCTCCTTTTCCTTCTCCTCCGTCTCCTTCTCCTTTTCCTTCTCCTCCGTCTCCTTCTCCTTTTCCTTCTCCTTCTCCTTCTCCTTCTCCTCCTTCTCCTTCTCCTTCTCCTTCTCCTCCTTCTCCTTCTCCTTTTCCTCACCATTTTTATTCCTTTCTTTTCTCCCCAAAGTGTTTTAGTGTGTTGCTCAGGGCCGGGGTTACCATGACAACAGAGAGCAGGAAGAGAGAGTGCGGAATGTTCCGGCAGGCAGGCAGGCAGGTGTCACCTCTAGCTGTCTCACCTCACCTTTTGTTGTGTCTGGCTGGCTGGCACTCTGGTGACTAGTCCATGTCCCAGACCCCAGGGCCTTTGACGGGCCACTCAGTGGGTGGGAAGATGGGGAGGAAGAGGAGAGGAGGGAAGAGAGAATGCGAGGGGGGGAGGATGACAGTGGTGGACTGTAGGTGGGCAGAGAGTTGGTGGATAGAGGGAGGGAGGAAGGGAGGGAGAAGTAGGGGAGAGAGGGAGCAAGAGGAGGGGGTAAGATAGACTGTAGGTGGGGATAGGGGAGGGAGAGAGTTAGGAGTGAAAGGGAGAGGGGGAGGGGAGGGAGGAAGAGGGGTGGACTGTCTTTCCCCCTGTGCCCCCTCCGATGCCCTAATGGAGGATGCCAACACGGCACTCAGGTGAAACGGATGTGGCCTCTCGGTGATGGCAAAGAGCTGTTCCCGGTGGATCACAGGGGAAGAATGGTATACACAGTAAACAATGGAAGAATACATGGGTAGACGGGTAGAGGATAGTTCAGTGCACTCTGAGGCCCCTGTCTGGTCTGTCTGTCTGTCAGACACCTGCTGCTGCCACCGTGGCTCACCTCTACAGAGTGGAACTGTGGTCCAGACAAGGGTGGGTTGAAATAACATTTTTCATCTTAAATGAATCCCAAATGACACCCTACCCCCTAATACATCCTACCCCTCTGGTCAAAAGTAGTGCACTACGTAGGGAATAGGGTGCCATGATTACAAAACAAAAGTAGTAATGGCGACTAGCCAGTTATGCATTGTAGCCTACTGCCTCTGGGCATCTAGGGGGGGTTTGATGCATGAATAAGTGAAGTGATAGAACTGTATAATCAAGGCAAGTGCCTTTAGCAAATTTTCAGTTTTCAAAACTACGGGAGGGAAACGAACTATATAACCTCTGTGCTTCACTGTTCAAGGCTAGTGATTTGCAATTGAATACATTTCTGTCACGTATACACCCAGCTAGCACATTTGGTTCTTTGGAAGTTGTGGGAACGTACAGTGTGCTATTTGTTTTGGGAACTTTATTAAAACGTTCTGAGATCAGAAGTGAAAATGTTGCCTTTTCTGGGAACGTTATATTTAGGTTACAGGGAGGTTTTGAAAACGTTTGCCATTGTTCCTTATGTTTTCTATGAATGGAAATGATTGGTTATTTAGATTTAATTTCCTTAATACTTTCACTGAATGTTTCAATAACACTTTTAATAACACTGCTTGGTTTTTTCTTTTTATTCTTTCTCAAAGCATAGATAGGACACATGGAAATACATTTCCTTCTGCATTAATCATGCAAACACATTTCTTTTTTATTGTGACACGGCATCACTGACATTGGAACCTATAATCTACGGTTCTCTATCCATGGAATTAGTCCTCCGCGCCACCATGATGGAGGTATCAGGATGGAGGTATCAGGGTGGAGGTATCATGATGGAGGTATCAGGATGGAGGTACCATGATGGAGGTACCATGATGGAGGTACCATGATGGAGGTATCAGGATGGAGGTATCAGGATGGAGGTATCATGATGGAGGTATCAGGATGGAGGTACCATGATGGAGGTACCATGATGGAGGTACCATGATGGAGGTATCAGGATGGAGGTATCAGGATGGAGGTACCATGATGGAGGTATCAGGATGGAGGTACCATGATGGAGGTATCAGGATGGAGGTACCATGATGGAGGTATCAGGATGGAGGTACCAGGATGGAGGTATCAGGATGGAGGTACCATGATGGAGGTATCAGGATGGAGGTACCATGATGGAGGTACCATGATGGAGGTACCATGATGGAGGTACCATGATGGAGGTATCAGGATGGAGGTACCATGATGGAGGTATCAGGATGGAGGTATCAGGATGGAGGTACCAGGATGGAGGTCCATGATGGAGGTACCATGATGGAGGTATCAGGATGGAGGTATGAGGATGGAGGTACCATGATGGAGGTATCAGGATGGAGGTATGAGGATGGAGGTATCAGGATGGAGGTATCAGGATGGAGGTATCAGGATGGAGGTACCATGATGGAGGTATCAGGATGGAGGTACCATGATGGAGGTACCATGATGGAGGTATCAGGATGGAGGTATGAGGATGGAGGTATCAGGATGGAGGTACCATGATGGAGGTATCAGGATGGAGGTATCAGGATGGAGGTACCATGATGGAGGTACCATGATGGAGGTACCATGATGGAGGTACCATGATGGAGGTATCAGGATGGAGGTACCATGATGGAGGTATCAGGATGGAGGTATCAGGAAGGAGGTACCATGATGGAGGTATCAGGATGGAGGTACCATGATGGAGGTATCAGGATGGAGGTACCATGATGGAGGTACCATGATGGAGGTATCAGGATGGAGGTACCATGATGGAGGTATCATGATGGAGGTATAAGGATGGAGGTACCATGATGGAGGTACCATGATGGAGGTACCATGATGGAGGTATCAGGATGGAGGTACCATGATGGAGGTATCAGGATGGAGGTATCTGGATGGAGGTACCATGATGGAGGTATCAGGATGGAGGTACCATGATCGAGGTACCAGGATGGAGGTACCATGATGGAGGTACCATGATGGAGGTATCAGGATGGAGGTACCATGATGGAGGTATCATGATGGAGGTATGAGGATGCAGGTACCATGATGGAGGTACCATGATGGAGGTACCATGATGGAGGTACCATGATGGAGGTACCATGATGGAGGTATCAGGATGGAGGTACCATGATGGAGGTATCATGATGGAGGTATGAGGATGGAGGTATCAGGATGGAGGTACCAGGATGGAGGTATCAGGATGGAGGTACCAGGATGGAGGTACCATGATGGAGGTATCAGGATGGAGGTACCATGATGGAGGTATCAGGATGGAGGTACCATGATGGAGGTATCATGATGGAGGTATCATGATGGAGGTATGAGGATGGAGGTATCAGGATGGAGGTACCATGATGGAGGTATCAGGATGGAGGTATCAGGATGGAGGTACCATGATGGAGGTATCAGGATGGAGGTACCATGATGGAGGTATCAGGATGGAGGTACCATGATGGAGGTATCAGGATGGAGGTACCATGATGGAGGTATCAGGATGGAGGTACCATGATGGAGGTACCATGATGGAGGTACCATGATGGAGGTATCAGGATGGAGGTACCATGATGGAGGTATCAGGATGGAGGTATCAGGATGGAGGTACCATGATGGAGGTACCATGATGGAGGTACCATGATGCAGGTACCATGATGGAGGTACCATGATGGAGGTATCATGATGGAGGTATGAGGATGGAGGTATCAGGATGGAGGTACCATGATGGAGGTATCAGGATGGAGGTATCAGGATGGAGGTACCATGATGGAGGTATCAGGATGGAGGTACCATGATGGAGGTATCAGGATGGAGGTACCATGATGGAGGTATCATGATGGAGGTATCATGATGGAGGTATGAGGATGGAGGTACCATGATGGAGGTATGAGGATGGAGGTATCAGGATGGAGGTACCATGATGGAGGTATCAGGATGGAGGTACCATGATGGAGGTATCAGGATGGAGGTACCATGATGGAGGTATCAGGATGGAGGTACCATGATGGAGGTATCAGGATGGAG
>NW_027015443.1:0-11520 GCF_036934945.1 Oncorhynchus masou masou
TTGTTCCGGGTTTTTGTCAGTAGATGTCCCCATTGTGCTTTTTGTCCCTGTGTTTTTCCCTTGATCCCCATTATTGTTTGCACCTGTGTCTCGTTTTCCCCTGATTGTATTTAAACCCTTTGTTTCCTCAGTTCTGTGCTCTGTGTTTGTATGTTAGCACCCTGCCCTAGTGTTCTGTGTGCTCTTGTCGATTCCGGGTGACGTTCTTGTGGTATTCTGTTTTTTGTTTTTGTTTATTTTTGGTGAGTTTCTTTTGAGTTCTTTTTGTGTTTTTCCTACCACCTTTTGGATTTGCCATTTTTGTATTTTTGGATTTTTCTTTATTAAATTCACCGTCTTAAGTACTGCTGTGTCTGCCTCATCTTCTGGGTTCTGCTGTCTATTCGTGGCTCAGTTGGTTAAGTGACTGTTTCTCACTCCGGAGACCCAGGTTCGAAACCGGTCCTGACAGAAACACAGAGCCAAAATGAACCCAGAGGCAGCCAGTTCCCAGGACCTTTTTTTGCCACGCTGTCCCACCACCAGGGAGACTGTCCAACGCCCACAGAAGCCGCCCTGGTTCAGCAAAGGCCTTAATGGCTAGACATTCTCATCTTCTGTCGGAGATGCTGACTTCCATTAAGCAAATATCTGATCGACTTACCCCGGCAACAGTTCCGTCCCAGTACCTCAAGTTCACGTGCCCTGGCAGTTAACCCCCTGGCTGAACCTCGTCTTCCACCTCCCCAGCGGTTCTCAGGTGATCCAAGTGCTTGTAAGGGTTTCTCACTCAATGTTCTCTCTCCTTTGAGCTGCAACCCTGTCGTTTCCACCGACCGGTCTAAGATCGCATATATCATCACCCTGCTGTCGGAAAAAAGCCCTGGCCTGGGCTACTGCTGTGGTGGGATGCCCATAATTCCTGCTGTGCCAGCTACTCTGCCTTTGCTGAGGAATTCAAGCGAGTGTTTCCAAGGCCCAAGCAGTGGTTCTGACTCAGCCAAACAGCTCCCTGACTCTCCATCAAGGTTGGCGCAGGCGTGACGGACTATGCCATCCAGTTGCCCGCACGGTGGCAGCAGCAGTGGCTGGAACAACGGCGCTCACGGTGTGCTTTCTGAAAGGCCTTTCGACACTATCCAAGATGAACTGGCCACTCGGGAACCACCGGACAATCTCGAGTCCCTGATCAAGTTGGCCTCACGCATTGACCAGCGTCTGAGAGAGAGAGAACTCAACCGTAGACCTCTAGCTCCTATCAGTCCCAGCTCCGAGTCCCCACCTTTATCATCACTGGCTCCACCGAACCCATGCAGATTGGAGCGCATCTCCCAGGCTGAGAGAGACCGCCGGATGAGAGAGCTTGACGCTGTCTATATTGCGGCAAACCGGGCCATTTCGTTCCACGTGTCCGGGCTCCAGGGAAACGCTCTGTCCCGTACAGACCCGGGGGAACTGTAGCAGGGAAACATAACCTCCTCCCATCCGTCCAACTCCCGTCTGCTCATTCCAGTCACCCTCTCCTGGGACAACCACAAGCTTCACCTTCAAGCCTTGGTAGACTCTGGAGCCGCAGGTAACTTCATGGATGGTGTCTGGGCGAAGGAGAATGGCGTTCCCTCTGAACTTCTAAGTGACCCCATGGGGGTTACTACATTGGATGGAAGCCCTTTGGGATCTGGACTTGTCACTCATGTCACTACCTCCTTGAGACTTTCAGTTTCACAACACCAGGAATTGATGAACTTTCATTTGATCTCCTGTTCCGAGTTCCCTCTCGTCCTTGGATACCCCTGGCTTCACAGTCATAACCCTCACATCGACTGGTCTGTGGGCACTATCAAGCAGTGGGGTCCTACGTGCCCAAGCTACTTGTATTTTTCCAGAATTCCCGAGTTCTACTCCCAGTCTTTTAGAATCCATCGACCTGACCGAGTTCCCGGGTGACCATGACCTCAAACTGGTGTTTAGCAAACAGAGGGCCACCATGCTACCACCCCATAGATCTTACGGTGCCCCATCGACCTGTTTCCGGGCACTTGCCCCCCAGGGTCGGATCTTTCCCTATCTCCACCCGAACGAGCTGCTATGGATACCCACCATCAAGGACTCTCTGGAAGCAGGCCCCGTCATCGTCCATCAACCTCCCCGGCGGGGAGCAGGGTTTCTTTGTGGCCAAGAAAGATGGTGGGTTACGTCCTTGCATCGACTACAGGACTCCAGTAGCCATAGCAGTCAACCAACAGGTCTGCTCCCATATGGCCACCTTGAGCTCTCCAGGAAGCAGTTATTGCTCACTAGCTTGGTGACCTGCAGGGACGCCACCATCTTGTGCGGATCAGACCTGGTGACGAGTGGAGGAACCGCTTTCAACACGCCTACTGGTCACTATGAATACTTGGTGATGCCCTTGGGCCTGGCCAACGCGTGATGTTCCAGCGCTCATAAACGATGTGCTTAGGGATATGCCCAACATATTTGTATTGGTGACTTGGATGACATCCTCATCTTTTCGAGCTCCCTTCAAGAACACACTAAGCATGTCAGACAAGTACTCAAACGCCTCCTGGACAGCCATCTGTACGTTAAGCCGGAAAAATGTGAATTCCATTCATCCCGAGTACAATTCCTGGGATTTGTAGTGGAACCCGGTCGAATCCAAATGGACCCTAGGAAGGTAGGGGCGGTAGCGGATTGGCCCACCCCCAAATCCGTTAAGGATGTTCAGCGTTTCCTGGGCTTCACAAACTTTTACCGCAAGTTCATCAAGAACTTCAGTTTGGTGGCAGCTCCTCTCTCAGCTTTAACCAAAGGTGGCAATGCAAGGTTTCTTTGGGGAAGAGAAGCTGAGACGGCCTTCCAAGGACTCAAGCAGCGCATCCTCTCTGCTCCCATCCTGATACTACCGACTACGGATGAACCATTTGTGGTGGAGGTAGACGCATCAGAGGTTGGTGTTGGAGCTGTCCTGTCTCAGAGGGGTGAAGACAAGAGGCTCCCCATCAGCAGCTCTTCTCACACAGCACACAGGCACAGAGGAGCCTCTCCAAAGTGCAGGGGGTTCATGGAACTCTAGCAGTGCTAGGTGTGTGGAGGAATGGAGACACTGGCTCAGGGGGCTTCTCACCCGTTTCAAGTGCTTCTGATTTAAAATCTGGAGTATATCTGACAGGCGAAGCGATTGAACTCTAGACAAGCTAGATGGTCTCTTTTCTTCAATCGATTCCAGTTTATCCTCACCTATCGGCCGGTCGAAGAATCTCAAACAGGATGCCCTGTCCCGAGTCCTCACGCTCCTGCCATTGAGATGACTGGTTGTGCCTGCTCTCCTGCTGCTAAGATTGTAGCTCAGTCGTGGCAAGTTGAGGATACCGTGAGACGTGCTCAAGCTGAACCGGACCCTAAAGGAGGCCCTGCCAATCGGTTGTTTGTCCCCAAGGCAGTGAGGACTCAGGTCCTTCTGTGGGGGCACTCCTCTCCCTCACCTGTCATCCGGGCGTAGGTCGCACCTTGGAGTTCATCCAGCGTAAGTTCTGGTGGCCTACCATAAGAGAAGACGTTGCCACTTTCGTCAATGCCTGCCCCGTGTGCTGCCAGGGCAAATCTTCTCACCTCCGCCCTCAAGGACTCCTTCATCCTTTACCTCTTCCCCACAGACCCTGGTCCCATATCTCATTGGACTTTATTACTGGACTTCCTCCATCCCATAGCATACTACTATCCTAGTCATAATCAACAGGTTTTCAAAGGCGACCGGAGTTCGTCCCTCTGACTAGTTACCTTCTGCCAAAGAAACGGCTGAGTTGGTAATTAATCATGTGTTTCCGAGTCTTCGGCATTCCTCAAGATGTGGTTTCTGACAGAGGTCCCCAGTTCGCCTCAAGGTTTTGGAAGGCCTTCTGCCAACTCATAAAGGCTTCTGCCAGTCTATCTTCAGGGTATCATCCGGAGTCCAACGGCCAAACAGAGAGGATGAATCAAGAGCTGAAACCACCCTCCGATGTATGACTCCGTGACAACCCGTCCACATGGTCATCCTTTATTGTTTGGGCCGAATACGCGCACAACACCTTGCGCTCCTCCTCCACTGGTATGTCCCCGCACAGTGTCAGTTTGGCTATGCTCCTCCATTGTTCCCGGACCAGGAGGCAGAAGTCAGGAGTGCCTTCAACCTTTGAGTGGGGTTCGTCAGACGCTGTCGGCTTATGTGGAGGAAGACCCGTCTTAATCTGATGCGTTCCTCACAGAGGTATCAACAACAAGCCAACAGACGTCGCCGCCCCGGGCCTACCCTGCGCCCCGGCCAGAGAGTCTGGCTTTCCTGAAGACTTCACTTACGGGTGGAGTCTCGCAAGCTGTCCCAAAAATACATCGGTCCCTTCAAGGTTGCCAGGAGAGTTAACCCAGTTTCTTATCGCCTACACTTACCCAGATCCCTTAAGATTAATCCCACATTGTCAGGACCCGGTTTCGAACCTGGGTCTCCGGAGTGAGAAACAGTCACTTAACCAACTGAGCCACGAATAGACAGCAGAACCCAGAAGATGAGGCAGACACAGCAGTACTTAAGACGGTGTATTTAATGAAGAAAAAATCCTAAAAATAAAAATGGCAAATCCAAAAGGTGGAAGGAAAAACACAAAAAGAACTAAAAAGAAACTCACCAAAACTAAACTAAAACAAAAAAACAGAATACCACAAGAACGTTACCCGGAATCGACAAGAGCACACAGAACACTAGGGCAGGGTGCCAACATACAAACACAGAGCACAGAACTGAGGGAAACAAAGGGTTTAAATACACTCAGGGGAAACAAGACACAGGTGCAAACAATAATGGGGGTCAAGGGAAAAACACAGGGACAAAAAGCACAATGGGGACATCTACTGACAAACAACTGGAACAACCCTGGCCAAATCCTGACAGAATCCCCCCTAGGAACGGCTCTGCGTTCCTACCAGCTCTCTCAGGGTGGAGGACCCTGAACTGACGAATGAGGTCAGGGTCCAGGATGTCTTTGGCAGGAACCCAGGAGCGCTCCTCAGGACCGTAGCCTTCCCAGTCCACCAGATACTGCCAGGACCGCTGCACCCGGCGGGAATCCAGTATCCGGTGGACGGTATAACTCCGGCTGGCCTCCAATGACACGAGGCGGAGGGGAGGTCTGTCTGCCGGGACAAGGGGAGAAAAACAACAGGTTTTAACAAAGACACATGAAATGTGGGATTAATCTTAAGGGATCTGGGTAAGTGTAGGCGATAAGAAACTGGGTTAACTCTCCTGGCAACCTTGAAGGGACCGATGTATTTTTGGGACAGCTTGCGAGACTCCACCCGTAGAGGTAAGTCTCTTGTGGAGAGCCAGACTCTCTGGCCGGGGCGCAGGGTAGGCCCGGGACGGCGACGTCTGTTGGCTTGTTGTTGATACCTCTGTGAGGAACGCATCAGATTAAGACGGGTCTTCCTCCACATAAGCCGACAGCGTCTGGACGAATCTCAAGGCTGAAGGCACACTGACTTCTGCCTCCTGGTCCGGGAACAATGGAGGAGCATAGCCAAACTGACACTCGTAAGGGACATACCAGTGGAGGAGGAGCGCAAGGTGTTGTGCGCGTATTCGGCCCAAACAATAAAGGATGACCATGTGGACGGGTTGTCACGAGTCATACATCGGAGGGTGGTTTCCAGCTCTTGATTCATCCTCTCTGTTTGGCCGTTGGACTCCGGATGGTACCCTGAAGATAGACTGGCAGAAGCCCCCATGAGTTGGCAGAAGGCCTTCCAAAACCTTGAGGCGAACTGGGGACCTCTGTCAGAAACCACATCTTGAGGAATGCCGAAGACTCGGAACACATGATTAATTACCAACTCAGCCGTTTCCTTGGCAGAAGGTAACTTAGTCAGAGGGACGAACCTGGCCGCCTTTGAAAACCTGTCGATTATGACTAGGATAGTAGTATTGCCATGGGATGGAGGAAGTCCAGTAATAAAGTCCAATGAGATATGGGACCAGGGTCTGTGGGGAACAGGTAAAGGGTGAAGGAGTCCTTGAGGGCGGAGGTGAGAAGATTTGCCCTGGCAGCACACGGGGCAGGCATTGACGAAAGTGGCAACGTCTTCTCTTATGGTAGGCCACCAGAACTTACGCTGGATGAACTCCAAGGTGCGACCTACGCCCGGATGACAGGTGAGGCGAGAGGAGTGCCCCCACAGAAGGACCTGAGTCCTCACTGCCTTGGGGACAAACAACCGATTGGCAGGGCCTCCTTTAGGGTCCGGTTCGCTAGCTTGAGCACGTCTCACGGTATCCTCAACTTGCCACGAGATCGGAGCCACAATCTTAGCAGCAGGAAGGACAGGCATGTCCGTGTCATCTCGAATGGCAGGAGCGTAGACTCGGGACAGGGCATCCGGTTTGAGATTCTTCGACCCGGGCCGATAGGTGAGGATAAACTGGAATCGATTGAAGAAAAGAGACCATCTAGCTTGTCTAGAGTTCAATCGCTTCGCCTGCTGGATATACTCCAGATTTTTGTGGTCCGTAAGCACTTGAAACGGGTGAGAAGCCCCCTCGAGCCAGTGTCTCCATTCCTTCAATGCCATCTTAACCGCTAGGAGTTCACGATCCCCCACATCGTAGTTCCTCTCAGTCGGGGTAAGCCGGTGTGAGAAGAAAGCGCACGGATGAAGCTTCTTGTCTTCACCCCTCTGAGACAGGACAGCTCCGACACCAACCTCTGATGCGTCTACCTCCACCACAAATGGTTCATCCGTAGTCGGTAGTATCAGGATGGGAGCAGAGAGGATGCGCTGCTTGAGTCCTTGGAAGGCCGTCTCAGCTTCTCTTCCCCAAAAAAACCTTGCATTGCCACCTTTGGTTAAAGCTGAGAGAGGAGCTGCCACCAAACTGAAGTTCTTGATGAACTTGCGGTAAAAGTTTGTGAAGCCCAGGAAACGCTGAACATCCTTAACGGATTTGGGGGTGGGCCAATCCGCTACCGCCCCTACCTTCCTAGGGTCCATTTGGATTCGACCGGGTTCCACTACAAATCCCAGGAATTGTACTCGGGATGAATGGAATTCACATTTTTCCGGCTTAACGTACAGATGGCTGTCCAGGAGGCGTTTGAGTACTTGTCTGACATGCTTAGTGTGTTCTTGAAGGGAGCTCGAAAAGATGAGGATGTCATCCAAGTAAACGAACACAAATATGTTAAGCATATCCCTAAGCACATCGTTTATGAGCGCTTGGAACACCGCTGGGGCGTTGGTCAGGCCGAAGGGCATCACCAAGTATTCATAGTGACCAGTAGGCGTGTTGAAAGCGGTCTTCCACTCGTCACCAGGTCTGATCCGCACAAGATGGTATGCGTTCCGCAGGTCAAGCTTAGTGAAAACAACTGCTTCCTGGAGCAGCTCGAAGGCTGTGGCCATAAGGGGTAGCGGGTAACGGTTACGGACGGTTATGTCATTGAGTCCCCGGTAGTCGATGCAAGGACGTAACCCACCGTCTTTCTTGGCCACAAAGAAAAACCCTGCTCCCGCCGGGGAGGTGGATGGACGCATGAGGCCTGCTTCCAGAGAGTCCTTGATGTAGGTATCCATAGCAGCTCGTTCGGGTGGAGATAGGGAAAAGATCCGACCCCTGGGGGGCAAGTGCCCGGAAACAGGTCGATGGGGCAATCGTAAGATCTATGGGGTGGTAGCATGGTGGCCCTCTGTTTGCTAAACACCAGTTTGAGGTCATGGTAACACTCGGGAACTCGGGTCAGGTCGATGGATTCTAAAGACTCGGGAGTAGAACTCGGGGGAATTCTGGAAAATACAAGTAGCTTGGCACGTAGGACCCCACTGCTTGATAGTGCCCACAGACCAGTCGATGTGAGGGTTATGGCTGTGAAGCCAGGGATATCCAAGGACGAGAGGGAACTCGGAACAGGAGATCAAATGAAAGTTCATCAATTCCTGGTGTTGTGAAACTGAAAGTCTCAAGGAGGTAGTGACATGAGTGACAAGTCCAGATCCCAAAGGGCTTCCATCCAATGTAGTAACCCTCATGGGGTCACTTAGAGGTTCAGAGGGAACGCCATTCTCCTTCGCCCAGACACCATCCATGAAGTTACCTGCGGCTCCAGAGTCTACCAAGGCTTGAAGGTGAAGCTTGTGGTTGTCCCAGGAGAGGGTGACTGGAATGAGCAGACGGGAGTTGGACGGATGGGAGGAGGTTATGTTTCCCGTTACAGTTCCCCCGGTCTGTACGGGACAGAGCGTTTCCCTGAGCCCGGGACACGTGGAACGGAAATGGCCCGGTTTGCCGCAATATAGACAGCGTCGCTCCTCATCCGGCGGTCTCTCTCAGCCTGGGAGATGCGTCCAATCTGCATGGGTTCCGGTGGAGCCAGTGATGATAAAGGTGGGAGCTCGGAGCTGGGACTGATAGGGGCTAGAGGTCTACGGTTGAGTTCTCTCTCTCTCAGACGCTGGTCAATGCGTGAGGCCAACTTGATCAGGGACTTGAGATTGTCCGGTGGTTCCCCGAGTGGCCAGTTCATCTTGGATAGTGTCGGAAGGCCTTTCAGAAAGCACACCGTGAGCGCCTCGTTGTTCCAGCCACCCGCTGCTGCTACCGTGCGGAACTGGATGGCATAGTCCGTCACGCTGCGCCAACCTTGATGGAGAGTCAGGAGCTGTTTGGCTGAGTCAGAACCACTGCTTGGGCCTTGAAACACTCGTTTGAATTCCTCAGCAAAGGCAGAGTAGCTGGCACAGCAGGAACTATGGGCATCCCACACAGCAGTAGCCCAGGCCAGGGCTTTTTCCGACAGCAGGGTGATGATATATGCGATCTTAGACCGGTCGGTGGGGAAACTGGCGAGGGTTGCAGCTCAAAGGAGAGAGAACATTGAGTGAGAAACCCTTTACAAGCACTTGGATCACCTGAGAACCGTTGGGGAGGTGGAAGACGAGGTTCAGCCAGGGGGTTAACTGCCATGGGTCGTGAACTTGAGGTACTGGGACGGGAACTGTTGCCGGGTAAAGTCGATCAGACATTTGCTTAATGAAGTCAGCATCTCCGACAGAAGATGAGAATGTCTTGCCATTAAGGCCTCTTGCTGAACCAGGGCGGCTTCGTGGCGTTGGACAGTCTCCTGGTGGTGGGACAGCGTGGCAAAAGGTCCTGGGAACTGGCTGCCTCTGGGTTCATTTTTGGCTCTGTGTTTCTGTCAGGACCCGGTTTCGAACCTGGGTCTCCGGAGTGAGAAACAGTCACTTAACCAACTGAGCCACGAATAGACAGCAGAACCCAGAAGATGAGGCAGACACAGCAGTACTTAAGACGGTGTATTTAATGAAGAAAAATCCTAAAAATAAAAAATGGCAAATCCAAAGGTGGAAGGAAAAACACAAAAGAACTAAAAAGAAACTCACCAAAACTAAACTAAAACAAAAAAACAGAATACCACAAGAACGTTACCCGGAATCGACAAGAGCACACAGAACACTAGGGCAGGGTGCCAACATACAAACACAGAGCACAGAACTGAGGGAAACAAAGGGTTTAAATACACTCAGGGGAAACAAGACACAGGTGCAAACAATAATGGGGGTCAAGGGAAAAACACAGGGACAAAAAGCACAATGGGGACATCTACTGACAAACAACTGGAACAACCCTGGCCAAATCCTGACACACATTTCACGTGTCATTGTTAAAACCTGTTGTTTTTTCTCCCCTTGTCCCGGCAGACAGACCTCCCCCTCCGCCTCGTGTCATTGGAGGCCAGCCGGCTTATACCGTCCACCGGATACTGGATTCCCGCCGGGTGCAGCGGTCCTGGCAGTATCTGGTGGACTGGGAAGGCTACGGTCCTGAGAGAGACAGGCTCCTGGGTTCCTGAAAAAAAAAGACATCCTGGACCCTGACCTCATTCGTCAGTTCAGGGTCCTCCACCCTGGAGAGAGCTGGTAGGAACGTCAGGAGCCGTTAATAGGGGGGGATTCTGTCAGGATTTGGCTAATAAGTAGGGTTGTTCCAGGGTTTTTGTCAGTAGATGTCCCCATTGTGCTTTTTGTCCCTGTGTTTTTCCCTTGATCCCCATTATTGTTTGCACCTGTGTCTCGTTTTCCCTGATTTGTATTTAAACCCTTTGTTTCCCTCAGTTCTGTGCCTGTGTTTGTATGTCCAGTAAAGGAATGCTGCATCAGCTAATCGTGTGGGTAATACTGATGCTAGCACAGAGTCCAACTCCACATCCGGCAGATTGTACATAGCTTGTACACCTACTAAGCTTGACGAGACCAGCTAGCAAATGACTCAGTGCCATCTCCTGGTTGGCTTGTGGTAGGTCAATTTTCAGGAGCCCTGAGAAGTCTTGTGGGGTTACAGAGTCATTAGCATTGTCCAAAGGTCCAGCTTCATCTACATTGACCCGAAATTCAGGATCATTGTTAGCATTGTTCAAAGATTCAGTTTCAGAGTCAGACATGCTGTCTAAGAAATTAGCAAAAAGTTGCAAAAGTGATTTTGTTTGGGGGGATGGTTTGTGTTTTGCTGGTTATTTTTCCATGGACATTGTGGATACCTTTACCAGCTAGCATTAAGATAAAGTACTCTTCTGGACAGCTGGTAAGAACTAGCTATTTGTTGGTCTCGAGATTTTGAGGATACTGCATTTTTGTCAACGTTTGCCACATTCCAATACATACCATCAGTGTAAAGTAGTTAAAGTAAAAATACTTGGAAAGTACTACTTAAGTAGTTTTTTGGGATACCTGTACTTACTTTACTTTTTTGACCAACTTATCTTTTGCACTCCCACACTGCATTCCTGAAGAAAATGATGTACTTTTACTCCATACATTTTCCCAGACACCCAAAATTAAAGTACTTGTTGCATTTTGAATTGCTTAGCAGCACAGGACAATTATCTAATTCACACACTTATCAAGAAACATCCTGGTCATCCCTACTGCATCTGATCTGACGGAATCACTAAACACAAGCTTTGTTTGTAAACTATGCCTGAGTTTGGAGCGTGCCCCTGGCTATCTGTAAAAAAATACAAATAAATGGTGCTGACTGGTTTGCTTAATATCAATTTTTTTAAATGGTCACATGCCAAATACAACAGGTGTCGACCTACTTGAAATGCTTACTTACAAGCCCTTAAGTATATTTGAGCAATTATATTTACTTTGATACCTAAGTATATTTAAAACCAAAACTTTTAGACTTTTTACTCAAGCAGGATTTTCTTGGGTGACTTTCACTTTTACTTGAGTTTCTATCAAGGTATCTTTTACTCGTATGAAAAAGTGTACTTTTTTCACCACTGATAAACTAAAGGGTCTGATTCTGGTGACATGACGATCTATGCTTGACTGCCGTTTGACTGCCGCAGATACATCATAATCTCATCATGTAGAATAAACAACCCGCACAGCATACCCGCACTGTATCTGCGCAAAAGGGAGAGCAGGTCTCAAGACTAGAGTATGCACATTTGCTATATGTTACAGGAAGGCCATAAAGATCATCAA